>NC_092055.1:127785523-128085523 GCF_003086295.3 Arachis hypogaea | reverse complement strand
AATTATTAAAAAATATTTTTCTAATGCTAAAAGAAAAAAAATTGACTTATTTAACTCGCAAATTAACTTGTTTAATCCACTATGTTTTCGGGTTTATCGAATTTAACTCATTTAATTCAAAATTTAAATAAATCTAATTTTAAAAGTAAAAAACTAACTGTCTAAACAAATAAATTGACTAGTCCACCGAATTTGACTCATTTTTATAGCCTGCGATAATAGGAAATTGCTCCTAGATTTGTATAATTAATCAAATAAATTAATTTTTAAAAAATAAAATAATTTTTTAAATTAAATCCCAATATGATAGAATTTATTTTTCATAAAATAATCATTGATGTTTTTTATTAATATTGGAGATGGAGGTGTTTTGCCGGTTTGTGGGTGTAGTCATTCAACACGCGAGGGCATGATGACTGGGTGTGTCAGTGGCATAGAAGTTCCCTAGCAACACGCAGGGAGCGTGATGATGTGGCGAGTACAGACGCATGGCGGTGCCCTGGCAACACGCGGTGGGCGTGTTGCCTTAGAATCCAGCAAGCGTTGCAGGATTTTTGCATGTTTTCGAGGAGCTTGCAGCAACATGGGGTGGGCGTGTTGCAGGCGGTCTGCATGTAGGGGACAGTCCTTCCACCCTGGTAACCAATAACGTAGTGAAGCTCTATAAATTGAGCTTTTTCGTGACCCATTTCATGCCCCATTTTCATGTTGTGTAGTGTGTTGAGAGTGAAAAAATATGTAGTGAAGAAGAAGAAGAAGAGAGTTAGTAGTATGAGTAGTGTATTTAGAAAAAAATTATATAAAAAAATTATTAGTTTGTATTAATTAAAAATGATACGTAATTATACGGCATTCGAGGAATATATTATCAATTATTTGAATCATCCCGTTTATATAAGTTAATAATTTTTTTTGGTAATTTAATTTTTTTAAATTTTGTAATTTTAATTAACAATATTATTTTTTGTGTTAATATGAGATAATGATATTATTTTTTTTTTGTATTTAATATTACCATGTTAATTGAGTTTGTAAATATTAAATTTAATAAATAATATAAGTTTTAGTGTGAGGCTGGAGACTCACACCTTTATATTGTCAGTGGGTGAGGTTACTGTGACACTGGAAGATGTCGCTCATATATTTGGCCTACCCATTGATGGACAGGTTGTGAGCAGCTGGACAGATAGCAGTGGCGAATTCTCGCAGAGCTAGAGCATCGCGATTTTCAGCCGCGAACTCATTGTGAGTAGTTCCTCCAAATCTTACATAAAGTTGGCATGGGTTCGCCGTATCAGAAACGCAGAGCGATTGGATACTTTGGACTCTATTTAGAGATACGCCAGATGCCAAATTTTCTGTTTGCTTGGTTCCACCCTATTCGCGGATAAGTCGACAGCATACGCCCACGCGAAGTATCTATCGTTGCTCCGTGATTTCAACCGGATCCACACTTACAGTTGGAGGTCAGCATGTTTTGTGCATCTTTACAGGGCACTGTACTGTACATCACGTTATGATACTAAGGAGATGGATGGTTCTCTTAATCTTTTGTTTGTTTGGGCATGAGAGCGAATGTCGTGTATTGCGGCCGTACCGAGACAGTACCTTCCAGCGGCTGACATACCGGTTGCTCGGAGGTAACAGTTCCTATTTTAGTTGTGTATTCTATTGATGATGCATATTTGTTTGACAACACATTTTTTAATTCTTTAAACGTTACGTGTTTCAGGTGGAGTCATTCTGAACGAACTGCCACGTGGTTATCAAAGACCACGGCTACATTTAGGCAGGAAATAGACTACATGGAAGAGGTAAATATTTTTGCTTTGTGTGTGTTAACATCCAACATTAATGTTAGGGTTCTAATTTTCTAATAACATGTTGTAGTTTGTGTGGCAACCGTACGAAGAAGTGACCATACCCAACGAGCTAGATGGACACCTTGAGATGTGTGACACCGTTGTTCTGTTATTGTCGTTCGAGTGTGTCGCATGGCACCCTATGAACAGAGTGATGCTTCAGTTCGGGTATGCACAACCTGCCACAGAGATAGCAAGAGACATTCTACTAGAAGAGCATTGCATGACTCTTTGCGGGGAGAGTTTTACATGACTAGAGAGTTTTACATGCGGGGTGGATAGCGGAATGGGACATCCGTCGTAATACTCGGTTGCGGGATGGGCACCCCCTTTCGACTTGGGACTTTAGACCGTCGGCTGAGTACCGTGATTGGTATGTAGGGTCGTACGGACATATGCTGATGTTAGGGGTGTGCATGGGCCGGGTGAAATCGGGTTTGATGTGACTTAGACCCGGCCCGAAACATATACCGGGCCTATTTATTAGACCCAAACCCGGCCCTAGACCCGATGAAACCTATACACTTTCGAGCCACGATTATACCAGGTAAAAATCAGGTGAAAATCGGGCCGTTAACATTACATTACCTTGATACCTTCTTATAAGCTTGCATGTGAAAATATCCAAATTTCCAAAACTCCAACCATTATTTGACATGGTAAAATTCACTTAGAAAAATATAACAAGAACTAACTCTTCTCTAAAATTAAAGCATAACCATAATCAATACTAATATTGTCTAATAACTCCAAATATTTAAATTAATACAAATAACACAATATTATGCATTAGTCTAAAATCTTATGCATTTTAAACATAAAACATTAACTTATAGTCTTATAATAACTAATAACACAAAATATTAAGATTTACTATACTTAAATCCACATAAAAATAGCCATCATCCATCAATTAATAACACAAGATATTAATTGTGTATGATGACCGGACCACCAGGCCGATTTCGGGTGACCTGAGCCATGGCCCGGACCCGACCCGAAATAATGACCGGGTCTATTTTTGAGACCCTTATTCGGCCCTAAACCCGGTGAAATCACACCAAAATAGCCCCTAAAGTGTTCAGGGCCGGGCCGCATCTTCAGGCCGGGCCGGGCCATGCACACCCCTAGCTGATGTTGTCGGGGAAAGTTCCTCAACATCCACCTCAGCCACCAACACCTCAGCCACCAGCACCTCAGGGGCCACCTTAATATGCAGTGTTTGAACTGTTTCTCTATTATCTCCCACAGCAACTAGACCACGATCAACACAGTCAGCACAGCTAGTCCAGCGACCACGACGAGCCTAGCCATCGCATCGGACACAGTCAGCATAGTCAACATAATCTTGTCGGCCAGTCCAGCAACCGTAGCCATCGCAGTCGACGCAGTCAGCACGGCCAGTCCAGCGACCACGACGAGCCTAGCCGGCACAGCCGTCAGAGTCAGTCTAGCCGCCACATTCAGCCCACACATCACATTCTGCCCAGAAAGCAATGGGCTGACTTTCTGTAGATCCCATGGCAGATTCCCATTGATGGGGATGGGGATCATCATATGCATCAGCGGTTCGACACTGGTGTCAGTGATTTTGCAGGTTATGGTCGACATGGGTCTGCTTCTAATCGCACTTCAGGGCGGGTGTCATGTGATTCCCGACATAGTGGTTTCATCGCTCTGCATATAGTTTTTGACTCTGCTCATCTCAGTCTACCAGATACCTCGGTGGATGAGGTTGTTGAGGAGTACAACTCCGGTGCATCTACTCCGGTAGAGGCAGGTGGGTCGGCTATGCCGGATGTCGATGAGTCAGTTCAGGGTCATCCGTATAACCTACAGACAGAAAGGAATCCACCTGATAGGTTTACTCCAGCATTTCGGTCAGGACATGATGGGCAAGGGAGTTGATTAGACGAGTCGAAAGAATTAAGCAGGGGTTTAGTAATTAGGTTTAGTTTTTAATTAATGTTTTCTAGGTTTAGTAATTAAGTTTAGTTTTTAATTAAGTTTACCTTTTGTAAGACCACTGTATGAAATCGGAAATTATCATCTCAGAAACTGTCAACTGTAAAACTCACAGAAGTTAACATGTAACTTAATAATACAAACATGACGACGCACACAGACATTAACTGATAAAACTACCTAAAAAATACAAACACGACGAACCTACCGATAAAATTAACCCTAAACATATAGCACAACAACCAACAAAGATCTAAGGTCCAGCATCATGACCAACTCCACTCGATCCAGCATCATGACCAACTCCACTCGGTCCAACATCATCAAAAACTCCACTCGGTCTAGCACGCTGAGGACATCGACTCCGTCTATGACCCTATCTACCACAGAGACCGCATATCCAAGGACCACGCATTTCTCATGAATCCATCTCATTAAGGTATCGGGTCAATTTGGGGCGACCTTTCGACGTTCGCCGCAAAGCGGGGTTAGCGACCAATGTCGGTCCCGGATAACCAGGCCATGTCTTTGGATTGCCTAATAGTACAAACTCAAATCTGTAGACCTTACGAACCTCTGTCATCTTGTACACATCATTCATATACAGCTGTCAGTCGAATCGCTGGTTGGCACAGGAAGCAATAATATGTCCACATGGTAGTCGTTCCACCTGAAAGTACCCACAGTCACTCTGCAACACCTTTTCATTAGGCATTTCACGCACCTCAAATACCTCGTTTCGTCTATCAAACCGGTGCACAACTATATTTCCAGCACGTTGTATATTTGTTTCTATTCGGCACTCTTCCGCGTAAATAGCTCGTTTAATCGATAATATGTTGCTTGGACGAGCGCCAACGCAGGGAGGTTTCGGGCACCCTTCAACACTGAATTAATGCACTCGACAAGGTTTGTCGTCATATGGCCCCATCGATATCCCTCGTCAAATGCCAATACCCAATGTCTAAGTCCAATGGCATCGCACCACCGGGCATATGCCTCACCTCGCTCTTGCAACCTCTGATAGTTGATGTTGTACTCCTCTACCGTCTTTGAATACCCAATGTTGACCACAAGTTTTTGGAAGTGCGGAACTTTGAATTCCCTTAAGAAGTTGCTAACGATGTGCCTAATACAAAACATTCACCATGCTCTTGGAGGTTGCCAATCATCTCCAGAATGATTTACTGCTGTCCGGATTGACTCATGTCGGTCTGAGATTATACCCACACCATCTTTTCTAACAACATGCCTTCGTAAATTACTAATAAAAAGTGTCACGCATCAGCGGTCTCCCCTTCCACTAGGGAAAAAGTGATAGGCACAATGTTCTAGTTATCATTTTGTGCAACAGCAACCAATAGTGCACTTTTGTATTTTTCGTAAAGGTGTATGCCGTCAACCTGAACCAAAGGCTTGCAATGCTTGAACGCTCTAATGCACGGGTTGAAACTCTAAAATACGCGACAAAGTATCCTGACACCGTTCACCTCCTCATTCCCGTTATACAGGGGTCGCATTTCTATTTGGACAATTGAGTCAGGCATCTTTCAAACCATCATCAAGAACCACCATAGCAAAGCTTGATAAGAATCTTTTCAACCACCAAAAACTTTGGCTATGGACTTTTGCTTTGCCAACCAAGCCTTCGGTAACTGATGGTGTAGTTGAACCTTGACTGGACTTCTGCAATTATAGATTTCACTTCGATGGACAGGTCAGTCTCAACCAATGGCCTTCTAGCCTCAGCAACTGTATCCGAGCCTAACTTGGAATGATCCTGTGAAATCGTTCTCATGGTGCATGTGTGCCTACCGTTGTATCTGAGTATCTCCCAACAACCTTTTTTCGTATCAATTTAGCTCAGATAAGCCAATCGCACCCACGCCCATACTCTTGCATTTTACATAGAACATCTATGACACAGACTCATACACATTGTAGTCGACTCCTCTAGAGATAGTGTAACTTCTAATTGCTATGACGACCGACTTTCTAGAAATATATTCCATTCCAATCCTGAACTCTCCGTCCTTAGGATCAGCAACACCTATAGAAAGCAGAAATCATCATTCATTGATCCATCGAAAATATAAATTAACAAGAACGTATTATTCACTCATCACATACCTATGTTTGCATATTCTGGGATTTCCGGTGCATGGCTGGCGTCAAGGTCCAAGTTACGCATAAAAGGTAGAACGTCTATCGGTTGACTAACTGCGGGAGGAACCACTACATTCTCTGCTGCTGCCTCAACTCCCACATCACCATCCTCGTCTTTGTCGTCGGCTTCATAAGTGGCTTCGAAGTCCTCTTTGCTGTCATTGTTCATTCCTTCGCACACTGCAGCTCTGTCATCCTCTATATCTGAATCATTTTGAATCCCATCTCCCTCTATTTTCTTAAACTCAACATACAGCTCAATCTGTGGCTGTTGCACTTAAGTCTGCCGGTGAATTTGGAACATATTCTGCATACTCGCTTCGTCAATGATCGGCATAATATCAAACTATATTAAACCACTAAAAACTATAATCGGATTCCGATACAGAATACTACTCACTCTCCTCAACATACCGTTCTCCATGCTTTGACAGAGTCTGTTCTGAAGCTCCATGAACGTCATGGTCCATGGAACCACAAACGAAAACAGCTCTGACACACAAACTTCACTCCCTCATGAGTATTTTGTATAATCTCACCGTTGCGATACACTACTAAATTTGCGGTACCCTCTATCACACCAGAAACACACCCAAACAACTCTTTTCTCTGCAATAAAATGATACCGAGCTTTTCTTTTACAGGCTGAGCACTCAACACGCCCACCATATGTTGCATCGCCATCAAATCACAAAGCGACACGTCAGCAACATGCTCCCACGTGTTGAAGCTGCCGTCTAATTACACTTTGCCACATCATCAACACTCCCCCCACGTGTTGGAGGTGCCTCGAATCACACGTTGCCACGTCAGCCACACGCTCCCCACGTGTTGCCAGCAAACCCTTTGCGTCCTGCGTCAGCACGCCCCTCACGTGTTGATGCTATTGACACATCCACCAACATGTAAATACACCAAAATCGTCCATTTCCATTCAAAACACCAATATACTCTCCATATTAAAAAAAAAAAGTAAAATAACAATTAGATCCTTGAAGATTTTAACTTTGCACTAATTAGTTCCTAAAGAAAAAAAGTACTAATTTGGTCCTCCAAGATAGCAAACAATGGACACATGATGTCCTTCTATCAATTCATCAATTAAAACTTAACGGTGATGCTTAGGTACTGTTAATTACTCTGATATATCTATTTATGAAAAATAGTAATGTAGATAACAATTTTTGGAATGAAATTTCACTTGTTTTGATAGAATTGATGATAAATAGAGAGCATTGATAAAAGATATATGAAAACTCAAGAGATAATAAATGTTTCACTGTGCAAAACTATATCGTTTTACTACTCATGTGACAATAAAGAGACATGCACCACTATAAATAACGAAATACATGGACAATTCAATTTTATTTTACACTATTCACGGACAAAAAGTCATACATATTTATCATTTGTTATCTTAAAAAAAATTAATTTGGTATTTTTTTTTTCAAAGACTAATTAATCTAAAATCAATATCTTTAAAGATGTTTGTCACTTTACTCTAAAAAAAAATGAGCCCCAATATGACACGTAAATAATTAAACCTGTATTTTCTCGTCATGCTCGGGTCAGTTTCTCCCATGTTATATATAGGTCATAGCCTCTCAAGTCACAACAGGGAACCGATCTCTCTATTCTCTGTAACGGTTACTTCTCTTTTCTATTTTCCACTGTCTTTTTCTAGAAAATATATAAAAAGAAAAGACACTGATCAGTTGTGACTGGAAACTTGACTCCCTGCTTCTTGCCCTTGAAATGGATTATAACAACAACAGCGACGACGACAAGTAAATCTCTCTCTCTATTTTGTCTTACTTTATTTTATTTTCAGCTTCGACATTCTTTTAAGGTGAGGGTTTTATTTTTGGGCGCGATTGAGTTGTTTGGAGAAGCACATTTATGCTTTTCGAGGTGCTTGTTCTGATATATGTTTCTTTTTTTTGCTATTCTTTTTTGTGTTGTTTTGTTTAAGAAAAGAAATTGGGAATTTTGTAAAAAAATTTATTATTTTATTTTTCACTTCATCTTGCTGTTGTTTTGTGCATTATCTGCTAAATATATGGTGCTGTTTGGTTCAGTTGTTTTGATTTGCATTGTGGCTCTCTGATTTCCACCATCTCAGATTAGGTTGTTTGGTTTTCTGTCAAATTTCATGGATGAAGAATTTCAATTTTTTTTAATTATTTTTTTGGTTTTTTTTTTTTTTCCTAAGCTCGTGCTACGGTTTCTGAGAAGTACTTGCATGCTCTTGCTCCTTAAGCACGCTTAATGTGTGCTCCAAGAACATATACAACTACACATTCATAAGTTTTTAAATAAACTTTAAACATTACAAATGAAAATGAGAGACTGCATGTTTCTTTAAGTTTTAAATAAATTTTAAACATTATAAATGACTTTTGTTGTAGAATCTAATGTTTCATTTTACAATTTACAGTGCTTAGTTTGGTCTATGGTGTGATAATTAGTACTTCAGTGGTTCAATTTGCAATGTATTTAATCTTTTTTTATAATGTCTGCAACCAACCACACACTGGGCAATCTTTGGAGTGCTAATTAGTACTTAGTTTGCAATATATTTAATATTTGCTTTTCTGTAGCTGAATTTGATAATGTCTGAAGTTGGGGGTGTGGGGAGGGATTGATTCAATTCTTCTTGTTGATTCTTTATTTCTTTACATTCAAAGGAGATCCATGTGCTCACTCTAATCATGATTCATGATAGAGCACAATGACAGTTTAATCCATGTGGAATAAGACTTTGTTGATGCGGTTGTTTATGGATTTTGTCCATGGGTTATTATTTTACATCAATGGCATGTCATGACAATTGCACTTACTTTCTGTTCTATCGTAGTAGTGGTGCTAAAGAACCATGGAATTGGCATGGGGAGGATCATGATCTCCAAAAGACTTCCAATTTTGGTAAGTCTTACTTTGATGTTAAATTGATTTTTTTACACGATTACATAAGTAATGCCTGATTTTTTTTTCTTCAATATATTTCAGAAGAGCCATGGAATGGTGTGCTCCAAAATGAAGATATTTCCTACATGTTTGAAGATGAAACTACACCAGTTAAGGCATGTGGTGATTTGGTATACAATGTTGACAATAGTGGTAAGGCAGTTCATTTGATGTCTTGTCGATGTTGGCATCTTGTTAGATTGTTCTTTTTGCTTTAGAAATTGTTGTTATGAACTATCCTGGTTTGATTCAAGGAAATATTGGATTTCAGTTTCGGATGATGTAGAAAAAGAAGTAGAGGAGGGGAGGGAGACTTCTTCTCAAGTCAAGAGGCGGCGGATGCTACAATTCAATGGCCAGGAGAGGGATCATTCTCTTTCCAAGGAAGAGATGTCTTTGCCATATTTTAAATCAAATGTTGGTGCTTCTAGCTTTCCAATAAATTTTCACACTCCTAATATGTTAGACAGTAGTAAAAATATGAAGATTCAGATCTGTCCATATCATACAAAAACTATTTGAATCTGTCTTAAGTAAATTTTGTGATATATTACCATTATGTTGTTGAACCGAAAATGAATGCATGTTACATGTGTTCAGTTTCATGAGTTTGGGTTATTTTATCCCTATCTTATGTTAAGGCTAGTTTCTGTTGAAACCCCTTGTATATTAGCTATTAATGAGCCATTTGGTTCAAATCTTGATGTCTTCTTTAAAGTATTATATTTGGTGATATATTCTGCTTCAATGAGTCCTCTTCGCGGTTAAGGATATTTCATCCCTCAATAAAGGGGAGTTTGTGTTTTGGGTTACTGTTCAGCAGTTCGAGATTGCTTGTCACTTATATCTAGTAGGGCATGCTAATCCCAATGAGACATAGTGATTAATAAAGTTGTTGATTTGCTGACTGTTACTTCGTTGCGCATATATAGGGGAAGGAGGACTTGATCACGGATGCTTTTCCTGAAGTGTCACAATGGGTTCCTGGTTTATCATCAGGTTTTCCTCTTGCAAGATTTTATCCTGTCTTTTCATTGTATTTCTTTTCCTGGTATAATGGCTTAGATAAATTTCTGAAGGCTCATGTTTTCCCAACCGTCATAGAATATGCATTAGGAAATGCATCGTCATCGTCTGGTTATGAAGACCTTGAGTCCACTGAAGGTTGGCTAGCAGAATGCCTTAATGATAGCGAGATGCAATTCAGTCCCGATGATTTGTATGCTTCTATGGATGACTGATTTTTCACATATAGTTGGTTATACAAAGTCATCTGATTCTGATGACTATGTTGTTTGATTTCAGGAACTTTTCAGGGGCAGAGGATATTCAGATTGATATTGCAGGTAGATGCCATTTTTTCCCCTCGCCGTTAGAAGGATGCTGCTTCTTCCTTGATTTTGTTCTTTTCTACTTGAATCGTATTTTCTCAAACAAAAAATTCATCTTCTTTCAGAGTTGGTCGACATCACAGCATCTTCCGAGCAAAATGTGGTTCAGCAGCAGAAGCAGCAGGTCACTCGAACCTCCAAAAATATTATCTTCAAAGGTTCAACTTTCTTCTTGATGTAGTGTCACTTTCTGGTTTAATTTTATTGATTTCTTGTTAGCAAGGTCATTATAAATAGCTGCATTCAATCCCAAAAATGGGCTCTACATATAGTTAATAAGATGAAGTTTTTTTATTTGATAACAAATTTAGACCCATTTTTCGTGTTTAGGTAGGAAATCGTTTATACAGACACCGCCAAAGTTGGCTTCTTCTGTGGTCTATCCATTTACTTTTGTTAAGCCTAGTGGTGCTCATGGAGATGTAACATTGAAGGAAATAAATCAGCGGATTCAGACTCCGCCGTCTTCAAAATCAAAGCAAAGCAATGAAGATCCATCAGCTTATCCCAAATCAGCCTTCTCGGGGAAGCCTGTCGTTAACAAAACAAAGATTCGCACGGAAGGGGGAAAAGGTAGCATCACGATTATGCGAACCAAAGGCTAACTTTTTTTTGGCTCATCTATTAATGTCCTAGTTGAGTTTATTTTCTGTAATATATAGCTGCCGGATTTTAGAAGTTGGTACTGCAATGTTTTGTTCTTGTTGCCACTTATATCATATTACACCGCCTTAGTGTTTATTTTCTTGTAGTGCAGTCTTACTTCATCTTCTTCTAGCTGTTAATTTGGTAAATGATTTATGTAAATCTGAAATGTTAGTCCCCAGCTGTTGAGTTGACAATGTTACTAAGCTTGCCTTAGCCTTTGTAATTGATACATACAGATTTAGTATATGGTCTTGTTTCTGAAACTGCTAAACTTATGCACCGGTATATCTTTGTTATATATTCTGTCTCTTGTATGTATATTTTCGAAAGGTAAATTATTTTCTGTTTGTATTATTGTATGATAATTCCTTTTGCATATTTTGTTTGAATATGGAGTATTACGTTTGAATTGAATTATAAATAATTGACATATCATATTATTTCTATTCTTATAAAAGTATAGAATTTGATAAATATTTGTGTAATTTTATAATATATTTAATGTGTTTTCTAAAATTTATTTTTATCCAAATTTAAATTACAAATTGAATTAATTAGGAATATGATGATTTATGGTTAAAAAATGTAAAAATAGTGGGGTGCTATATATTTCAAGAATTTATGATCATTCACCCAACATTATTTAACAATATCTTTGGTTTTATGGCGGGTAAATCTACCATTGACAATGATGTCATCTACTTATTGCTGAAAATAAGAACGAAAGAGAGGTATTGGAGCAATGATAAAGATTTATATATGATTTTTATTGCCCTAGAAAAACATGGTTATTGTACCAAAGGAGGAGCAGAGTTGGCGAGAGATAGAACAAGGCAGGAGCACCTGACATGCAGAAAAGACCAGAGTAGGAGTCATATGCAAAGGAGGATCCATCTTGTGTTGTGGAACTGGGGCGAATTTCCGAACCGGGTTTCTTTTGTGGCCTTTGGCCCAGACCAAACAAAAACAAGGAGGACCTTGGAAGATCTTGCAAAAAGAGAGATTAAGGATAAGGATAGTATTGTTGGAGATTTGGTTGAGTAGCATATCATATGTCTTCTTAGCAACTACATTTGGATTCAAGTTCTACGGAAGGAAAAATAAACCCAAAAATAAATCCATATAATGTGTGTGAGTGTGTTGTGATACCAATACTTAGTCTCAACTGAATTTAAATTTTGTATCAATTTTAATTTTATCATTTAATAAATTATATAAGTGATAATATTTAATTAATATTTTTTAAAGTGATATAATTTTTTTTACTGATAATAATTTTATTTTAAATATTGTATCTAATATAAATTTTAATTTTAAGTCAATTCAACAGATGTTAAAATAATACCCAAAAAATATCCAATTCAAATTGCTCTGAAGAATCAAAGTGATCCTTGAGATCATGTAAGGGTGAGAAAACTTTGTAAGCTTAACTTTGCCACGAGACCAATTTTATTTTTATTATTATATAATATTAAATTTTATTGAAAATCTATAAATTAAAAAGCAAAACAAAAAATACTTTTATTAATTATAACATATTTTTTTATTCATAGTTATAAATTATCTATTAATATTATTCTTTTTAATAAATATTTATGAATATAATAGGTATAAGTTTATTAATGAATTATTAAAATTGTAAAACAATAATTAATTTAATAAAAATAAAATTTAAAAATTACTCATTATGAAAAGAAGAAAATAAAATTTTACATAATTACTTCATTATGATTGGGTCAATTAGTTTAATCAATTAACGAATGATTGAACCAATAATTAAAATTTTGGCTGGGTTAGTTACTAATTTGATTTTGATAATTATATTTAAAATTAATTGTATGTATCAAAATAATTTTTAAAGTTCTAATTACATTAATTATGTTTTGAAAAGTAAAATAATACTTTATCCTAAACTATAATAGGATGAAGTATATAGAGCCTAAGTTTAGAAAATAACATGTGAATTCAAACACAATAATAAAAGAAAGCTGCTATATATCCAAGTATTTTTGGTAATCAAATTTAATTAAGTTGCCATAAATTCAACAAAAATTATTTTTATTATACGTAGCGTGTATATACGCATTTCACAAACTCAAACGATACCTTGCTTCACTTTGTGTTTATTTTTCGTGCGCCTCCTCCTCTTTTTTCTATATTGGTGATGTTAGTTGTTGCTATATTTTGTTTTTGTTTCTTCTTCTTCTCTTCTTTTTCATATTATTACAGTTTTTTTTGTTTGATTTTTTTCTCTTTTTCTTGGTTTTATTCCTCTCAAGAGAGTAAATAAAAAAGAATGTTGAGAAAATGAAATAAGAAGGAAAAAATGAAAAAGAAGAAGAAGAAGAAGCAGAAGATGAGAAGGAGGAGGAAGAAGAGTTTTGAATTGTGTAGGATAACGAGACCAGATTTTTCAAAATTACACAGTGATTATAACACAATTAACTCAGAAATACACCGAAATTACAAGAGTTTCTAAGTTTATAGAATGCACAATTTTCGGTTCATTTGCTATTATATATTGGTCTTGTTATAATGATATTTCAGTTCATTTGTAGTCTATGTATGTTGTTGATGAACAATTTGTCCCAAAAATTGGGATGACTTTCAAGACAAATTGAATATAATAGAATGAAATCTAATGCAATTGAATAAAAAGATAATGAATAATTTCATTCTTCTTTGCTAAAAACTTTGGTCAATACTTATTAATAGCATAAAGTGAACCTCAATTAACACACAAATGAACCGAAATTAGTTCAAATTTAAACAAGCAGTAAAAAAAGACTCAATCATCAATAAAAATATATCAAATTTATTTCTAAATCCAAATTAACCTCAATGAAACTAAGAAATAAACCGAAATTACTTAAGGAATAAAAAATTTGGTCAATAATTATCAGCAGCATCAAGTGAACATTAATTAACATACAAATGAACCGAAATTAGTTTAGATTTGAACAAGCAGTCAAAAAGACTCAATCATCAACAAAAACACATCGAATATATTTCTAGATCCAAATGAACCTCAATTAAACTAAGAAATGAACCGAAATTACTTAAGGAATAAAAAATTTGATCAATACTTATCAGGAGTATTAAGTGAACCTCAATTAGTTCACAAATGAACTGAAATTAGTTCAGATTTGAACAAGCAGTAAAAAAAACTCAATCATTAACAAAAACACATTGAATTCATTTCTGGATCCAATGAACCTCAAATAAACTAAGAAATGAACCAAAATTATTTAATGATGGCATCAGAGAAAATCAAAACCAATAAAGATGTTAGCAAAATGTTGGTGTTATTAGTGATGACGATAACGAAGAAAAAGAAGAAAAAGGCACTGAAACGGACGCATGTGAATTTAAAATACTTGGTTGGATTTAGTTAGGATTATGACTTGGATTTAGAGCTTTATTCGTAATGAAACTAGGATTAACAAAAATGATTAGAAGTCTTAAATTATTACTCTAATTATAAATAAAAAAGTTTTGATTTTTTTATTTTATGAGTTTAATTTTAATATATTGAAAAAATTTTACACAATTATCTAATCATATTTATACATTTAGATCATTTTTTTATGTAATGAATTTAAAATTTTTTTATTTTACTAATGTAATAATGTAAGATTGATTGTTTGTGCAAATCTTTTTTACATTGTGCATATATAAAAAAGTTATTTTTCTTTGATATTCCCAAAAATTAAATATACATTTGAATTCTTACCCATTTAATTATTAGATGAGTTAGAATTCTTAATTATTACTCTTAGAAAAAAGTATTATACCACAAATCAATAGATTTAATACGTTAAATGAATAGTTATATATATTTTTAGAATATGTTAAATAAGGTCTAAGAAAATGTAAAATTTGCCTTTGTTTAATTCGGAAAACTAATATATACGAGAAGTGACTATTTAACGAAATAAAGTGTAAAACCCACATTTCCAAGAGTATGCTAATATGCTATATATCATTCTAATAAATAAAATAAAATAAAATAATATTTGATCGAAAATTTCAAATTGTTAAACATTTTTCAAAAAAGTGAAGCAAAGAAATGTAGCCACGTCCTTTTGGGCTTTGGCAGCCGCATGGCTAAAAATAACTCTAAAAGTTGAGTTCTCTTTTGTTATCCCAATCCACACTTTTTTCACTTTTTGTTGGCTTCAAGAATAATTCCCTTTCACTTTAAGTATCTACAAAAATCTCGATGTTAGGTTATCACTATTAAGTATTAACGAATGCCGATTTCATATTCGATATACACTCACACTAATAAGAGATAAAGATATCTCGGCAGTTGAGGTCTTAGTTCAAATAATAAACTATATGCTTTTTAATATATTATATTTGGATTTGAATCTTAGCTAATACGTAAACTATTGAATAAGAATTTTTTAATATTATGCGGAAAAGTGTATAATATGAATATATTGTGGTGTTCTAATTTTTAGAATTAGGAGTTGTCCAAATGATTTGAGAAAAAAAATATCTTTGTATAAAAAAAATTGAAAACTATTAATTAATTTAATATGTTTAAATAAAAATGGTTTAATATAATATGTATTAATGTTTTAATTGTTATTTTTATATAAAAATATTCTTATATGAGTAATCATTTGTACATACTGCCAAATATTTATTTAATTTTATTCAATAGTTGATGATAATTTAGTTAGTATTAAAGTTTTTTTTTTAACATTTAAGGTAAGTTTTAAAATTATCTCTAACGTTTAAATCGTCCTATTTAAGTCTCTAACGTTTTAAAATGATCTCAATGTTATCCTACTGTTAAGAATCTGTTAACAAAATTGACAACAAAACAAAATTGAAACGATTTTGATACGTTAGGGACTTAAATAAGAGAAAAATGTTGGGGACAAAAATAATACATTATTTTTAAAAAAATTACCAAATCAAGTAAAATTAAAATAAAACTTAACGGAATGAATTGCATTATGAATTTAAAATTTTTACTCATCATAGAATAATTCTAGAATGACTAATAAATAAACTTCCAAATAAAGTATAAATTATACCTTTTTGTCTCTAATGTATCAAACTTCTTTAATGTTTGATTTAAATAAACTTTATTTTGTAAAACAAAATTAAAAGTAAAATTAAATAAATTAAACATTAAAAAAATTCGGTATATTAGAGACAAAGAGATATAATTTATACTTTATTGTATATGTCCATGCTCTTTTTTTCTTTTTTCGAAAATTTATATACTAGTCATTCTATAAGTATGAATACAAATCTTGAATTCGTAAATGGAATTCCATTCGTTAAAATTCATTATCATTTTATTTAATTTGGTCATTTTTCTAAGAGTAATAACGTATCATTTTTGTTTCCAACATTTTCGTCCTATTTAAGTCCCTAACATTTTAAAATCGTCTCAATTTTGTCCCATCGTAAATTTTGTTAATAGATCATTAACGACAGGACAACATTGAGTCAATTTTAAAACGTTAGGAACTTAAATAGGACAATTTAAACGTTATTAATAACTTTGAGACTTATCTCAAACATTGGGAACAAAAATAATACTTTACTTTTTGAGCTATTAGTCCTAGTAAAACTATAAAAATACTTTCGAAAAAAAGTTTGGTTTGAAAAAATATTTTTTAGTTTTATTTTTAATAATTTTTTGTTCTAATTTTAGGATTACGTGAAAAAATGAAATAATAAAGATAATAAAACCATGATTTTATCTTCTATTTTTTACTTTTTTTTTCACAAACTCTTATAAAATAGAAAATATTAAAAATAAAATTAATAAATAAAAAGATAAAATAACACCCCAAATTTTCAAAAAAAAAAAAGTAAGATAAAATGGTAAATGATACGACAATTTTTTTTTTTAAAAAAAATTAACCATACATCAATCGTGAACAATACCATTAATTCGCCACTCGAATAAGAATATAGAATAATTTTTCATACTCATATTTGTAATTAAATTTCATAATTACTATAATTAATCAAATCGTATGAAGACTATAACATTTATATAATCATATTTCATGAATAATATAATTAAAATATATTTGCACTCATAATAAAAATATGAATAAAAGTAGTAAAAAAAATACTCTAGTGGTTGGTTTTTAGTATTTCTAAAAAAAATTATTATTTTAATGGTTGATTATTCTGGTAAATGATATATAAAACATATATAAATATATACAAATATAACATAAATTATTTATCACTAATTTTTCATATTCGTAAGAGTTTAATAATTTTAACACATGGTGTAAAAATTTTTACGTGATTTATCCAAAGAGAATCAGGCATTTTAATAACTTTTTAAACGATGAGTTTGAATTAATTACTTTTATTGATGTGATAGTATAGGAATTAATCGATCTTCTCCAGTTTTTTCAATACTTAAAAAAATACAGTGTGATCTCTCACCATTAACTTTATAAGTGGGGATAAAATTAAATATAAGAGAAAGAATAATGAAGGGTGAAAGATCATAATTGACACCATCTAATTTTTTCTTTACTAAAGAAGATTCACTCCCGATAGTATATGATGAATCTTTTTTACACTATAAAAAAAACATGAAATTAAATTTTATTCTAAAATTCAATATATTTTTACTGAACTATTCCTATCGGGAGTGCCATAAAAAAATAGCAGACATAAAAAATTAAATTCACAAGCTAAGGGAATAAACAAAACTGAACCACACAAGAGGGATGAAAAAAAGTGCCCTACGCATGAGAGGCATAATATATATATGAAATTAGTTATTATTAGTACTATAACATGAGTATATTTTATAATTTGTAACCATTAATTAATTATTATTAATATTTTTAATAATATAAAATTAAACATTTTTTTAATAATTAAATATTAATTAAATTTTAAAAAAAGTGCTGACTCGTGATACTCTTATTAGTATACATATAACATGTCACGAGGGTGGGTGGTTGTGACACTACTTATCCTGATCCAGAGTGCAATGCACTTTTATTACTCTTTTTGTTAGATTCACAAATATCGCATATTCAACTAAATGGGGGGATATATTTCTCCCTAACTATTGGCCTTCACAAAAACCATTGGATTCTTGGCTTCTTATGGCCACTGAAATTATTAACGGGGAGTTAGAATTGAAACTTAATATATTTGGACCTCATGATTTTTGAGATCGCTTTAAGCAAGTATCTGTTTCTTTGGCCCTATTGGCTATATATATCTATTCCCTATTCTTTCTATTTACTAGAGGACTCTGTTTCTTGATTCTTTGAATCGGATAAAACGTTGTGACCAGTGTTCAATATATGCCCTCCTAGAACGAACAAAGCAAATTCCTGCCCATGCCACATTATTGACCATGTACAAAATTCTAACCTAATCCAATCCTCTCTCTTTCTCTACCCTATCTTTACCTATTTCTTCAATGGAAGAAAGAAATAAAAGAAAAAGTGATCCTATTTAGTTGAAATCTTATAAAATGAGTAGAGTGTCTGCCATCTTTTTTAATTATTTTATTTTTTTAAGGATTCAAATTTAAAAATTTTGTTCTCGAGATTTATACACTTATCACTTTGATCTATCTTACATTTTTTTTTCAATATTTTTAATTTTTTCATAAAATTCTTAAAACAAAAACTGAAATCAATCAAATCTTAATTTTTAAACTCATTATTTAAACAATTATCTAAATATATGATTTTTTTTTTAAATGTAAGCTTCTTATACATCAAAATAAAGAATCATTAATATAATGCATTAGACATTATGGTTTATATAATTATATCTCTAAACTTGTGTTCTAAAAATATATTTTAAAAATATAATAATAATTTTTGTGAAATATTTTTTATAATAATTTTAACTTCTTTTCTTAAGACACGAGGTAGCAAATCATATATATGTAAATTGCTTATAGAGATGATTTATATATCATATGTAATAAATCCCAAAAAAATTGGTATTTGTGGCGCAGCCAATGTGTGAGTAGGGCTGGCAATGGGTAGGGTAGGGTTTGGACTCTATCCTAATCCTACTCGCGGGTTGAAAATTTTATTAAAACTCTACCCTACTCTACCCGCGGGTGGAGAATCTCTCAATTCTAACGCTATCCGCACCCTAAAATTCTAAACCCTACCTTACTCTATTCTACTCGCAGAAATATCAAATTTTTTTAAAGTAAATATAAAATTTAATTATTTCGAATTTTATACGTATTAATAACATAAAAAATAAAAAACTAATGCTCTAAATTACTAAATTACTAAATTAACTAACTAGTTTAGTGGTTATTCACTTATTATAAGTCATTACATAAGAGAGATTGTGGGTTCAACTCTTCCTTCACTATATAGAAAAATTTTTATAAAATATGTGTTATATATGTGGTGTGGGTAGGGTAGGGTAGGGTAGGGTACACCCTAAATCCGTACTCTACCCTACCCGCAGACATACCTGAACCGTATCCTACCCTACTCGCAGCAAGTAAAGTAGTCTACTCTATCCGAACGAGTTAGACCGAATTAAATACTCGTGAGTAAGGTATAAATTGCCAGCCCTATATGTGAGTTACAAAAGATTTCAATCAACGAAGGTGATAGTGCAGTGATAGTGTGATATGTCTAAAGAATCTTGGACATGTGTTAGCGTATGCATATGAGAAGTAGTAGCAGTGGGGTATTACTAGCACATACATACAGTATGGGATTTGAGGTTTATATGAATCTATTCTTGATGAATATGAGAGAGAATGGTGGAAACATGTGAAAGTAACTTTTACTATTTAGAGATAAAAATTAAACAAGTGGTTCTCATTTGCAGAATTATCCTATATATTTATATTGGTTTTAATTGTGATATATGTAGTGATAATTACGATTGCATTATTCTAATCAATTCGATAAGTTAAAGACTAATTCATTGCAGTACTAAGCTCTATTTAAGAGTTTATCATTGATTAATAGGTTGCTACATGCACAAGACGAAATTCGAACCCCACACTTATTTAAACGAAGTGATGAGCTAACCACTAAACCAACCCAACTTAATTAGATCACGTTACACCTTAATTTGCAGCATTGCCTCAATTCGTATACTAATAAAACTACACAACCAAGTTCAATTCATTGAACGCGTGTTTTGTCATCTTCTTTTTCTCTTTTTAAATTTTTTTACCTTTTTTTCGTTTTATTATTATTATTATTATTATTATTATTATTATTATTATTATTATTTTCTTCATCTCTTTTTTCTTATATATATATATATTTAGTAATTTTATTGAACATAAAAATTTTAGTGTATAAAACAAAATTTTTTAAAAAATCACATATCTAAAATATTAACATCTAATCAACAAAATATACAAAATACAAAAATTTAAGTGTATAATATAAAAATTTTAATATACAACATAAAAATTTTTAAAAGATCACATATTTATAATATTAACTTATTCAACTAACAAAATATATTCGTAGTAAAAATTTATGTATTATATACAAAAATTTTAATACTATATATAAATATTTGTATTATATATAAAAAAATTTATACTATATCAATAAATTTGTGTTATGTACAAAAATTTATGTTATGTGTAAAAATTTATATGTTATATCAATAAATTTTTACATTTTTTAACAAAAATTTATGTATTGAAAAAATACAGAAAAAAAATAATGACACGCGCATTTTTTCTAAACTTAATTTATATCAATTTAGTTAGATTTAATTACAAAAATATTTATACACATAAAATCATGGTTTGTATACAACCATGTTACATAGCTAGATATTAAATCAATAACATGATTGATTATTCTCGTGGATGATTAATTATTTTTATAAATTAATATGTATAAATATATAATATTTAAAAAAATCATTTTAGTATATTTATATTATAGTAATTATAGTAATTATAATGTTTTAAAATATGTTGCTAAAATTAGAATAACGTTTTTTATTATTTAGTAATATTTTTATTTTTTAAAAATAGTACTAAAAAAATTACTAAAATATAAAAAAGTATAATTTTTAATTTTAATAACACTTATATAATTACCATAGTCACTATAAATATAAAATATTAGAATTCACCTATTTAAAAACACTATATATATACAAAAAATAATCACTAAATCAACTATTATATATTTATATATAAACATATATATATTATTTGATACATTTTTAATGTGTATTTTATATTTTTATTGTATTTTATATAAGTGATTGATTTAATAGCTGATTTTTAGTATGCATACATTATAATTGTATGTATAAATATATAATGAATAATTTAGTAGTTGATTTTTAGCATAAATCCAATAGTAGAAAGTCATTTATCATGATGTCACTTCTCCCAAAAGGTTAAGATGCTAGGAGAAAACATATGAAAAAAAAAAAGCAGAGGACCAGCAATTTTAGTTTATATTAGCCGTCAAACATTATATTTTTATTCACTACTTTTAAATATTATTGGTGACCAAAAATAATGAATTGTGCTGGCCCTATGACATTATTCAACACTTGAATGATTATATCTCTAATATGCTTTTTTAAGCAAGAGCTTCTTTTGGATAATAACAATCGAATATTAGACTTTTCGATCATAAAAGTTCTGATACCGTGTTATGAAACTATTTCTCTAAAAAACTATTGATAAAAAAATACATTAATAATTATATTTTTAACACTATTTATATATCAGTCAATATCAGTCAATTTTTTTAATCTCTTATTTTTAACTTATATTAATATCCAAATGAACATTTGAACCCATGCACATAGAGAACATTCTAAATTCTGCTAAAAAAATTTGAAAGTGGAATATAATTACAAAATTATATCTTATTTGATATACATTTTTGTTAGAATATATTAGGATGAATTAGTTTTTACCATAATTATTTAACATATCTAAATATTTATTATAGGATATTACGTCTTTATTATTTCGATTCTCTTAGCACCTATAAATATTCTTTTATATTGTATCATTCCATACAACATAAATACACACAAATCCTTTTTTCTGCTGCTCTTTCTTACCTTTCTATCATGGTATTAGAGTTATGGTATCCTTCTTAAAGATAATAAGTTGTTTTTCTTCTGGTAAAATCACCGTCGTAATTTTGTTCACATTTTTCCTCTATGTCATTTTTCGTTGTCTTTTTTGACTTCTTTGATGCTTTTTCACCTTACTGATTAGCTTATCCTCTCCATCTTGTGTCTTTTTGAGTCTAATGAATTAAATATTACTGTCATCTGCTACTTACCTATTCTCATGGAGAAATCATATATTTTTTGTAACCTTCCGGCAATTCGTCATCTTTTGGCATTTTACCATCTCTTCGCAGTTTACCACTTTTCGACAGTTTTCAGGCAGTTCGCCATCCTTTTGGCAGTTTCTTCTGTGCTTTTCTTGCGGCAGTTTCGTCTGCGATTCCTGACGACAGCTTTGTCTACGCTTTTCTTGCAGCAGCTTCGTCTGCGCTTTTCTTACGGTAGTTTCGTCTACGCTTTCCTTGTGGCAGTTTTGTCTGCGCTTTTATACGATAGTTCTGTCTGCACTTCCTTCCGCCAGTTCTGTCTGTACCTCATCTATCAGTTTATGTAGCTTTTTTTCTTTATTTTATTATTTTAATAAGTTTCAAATTCAAGTTGTTACTTGAGTTTGAAGGGAGATGTTAGAATATATTATGATCAATTAGTATTTGTTATGTAATATACATGCTAGGACTCCTAACTAACTGCTGTTAAGTTTTTGTATTTAGAATATGTAGTTACATGTAGCAACTAACCATGTGAATAGCTTAGTGCTAGCTGGACTAATTAGGAGAAGTTGGTTACAGACTTGTGGTTATGAGTAACTAGTCACAAGCTACTATCTACTGTATATAAGGACCTGAAGCCTCATGTGAAAAATGAGTTCTACCATTCAATGCATCAAGTACTCTTCTATGCTTTTCTCTATCTCTCATTTATCTAACTCACACACTCTGAGCTACCTTCACCGCACCTTCAACATGGTGCGGTGAGCGTGGACCTTGAGAAGGTAGTGTATGAGCTGAGATCAAAGTTGAGAGTGTGGAAGCTTGATCTCTGAATCTCGATAAACAACACTGAAAATTCAGAAGTCCAAATCGCACATCGATTTGGAGTGATAATGGCGGAACCGAGAAGAAACAATCAAGATTCAAGCAATAATCAAGATTCGATGATTTCGAACATCGATTTGCAAAGTATCGTACAATTCATGAACCAGATTGCATCATTACAAGCCCACCTGAATCGCGGATCCACAAACTCAGCACTAGATCTTCATCCTTCGAATCCTTTCTACCTTCATCCTTTTGAGAATCCTGGTATTCCTATCTCAACTGTCATATTAAATGGAAAGAACTATAACACATGGAGTAGATCAATGTTGCTAGCTCTTAAATCAAAGAATAAACTAGGTTTTATAGATGGTATGATAGCTAAACTTGAGGAGAATGATAATTTGTTTGGACTTTGGGATAGATGCAACACTTACATTGTGGCTTGGATTAACCTTTCACTTGAACCAAGCATCTCTCAATTAGTGATATGGAATAATATAGCTAGTGATATGTGGAGTGATATGAGGCATAGATATTACCAAGGAGATAGGTTTAGAGTTGCCGAATTACAAGAGGAGTTGCACGCATTACGACAAGGAGATCTAGATGTCACAATATATTTTACAAATCTCATATCGATATGGGAAGAGTTAGAGAATTTTAGAGGAATTCCAGCATGTAATTGTGGAAGCAACTGTGTATGTGGCCTCGGAGTAATAAGGAGCCATAGAGCTGAAGATCAAGTAACAAGATTCCTCAGAGGGTTGAATGATCAATACTCTGGAGTGAGATCTCAAGTGATGTTGATGGAACCACTCCTCAACATCAATGTGGTATTCTCTTTACTTACACAACAAGAGCGGCAAACTCACAGCCTTAGACCAACCTCACACATCATGGCACACTTTGCCACTCCCTCAATTCTCAAACACTACAAAGGCTCAATATGGCAGAAGGAGAGGGAGGGATAGAGGAGGAAGGTCCCAAGCTACTCGAAGAGGCCAAGGAGGGAGAAGTAGAGTGCAATGTGTACATTGTGGCAAGACCGGTCACAC
This sequence comes from Arachis hypogaea, assembly GCF_003086295.3. Lineage (NCBI taxonomy): Eukaryota > Viridiplantae > Streptophyta > Magnoliopsida > Fabales > Fabaceae > Arachis > Arachis hypogaea. Next base: position 128,061,350 of record NC_092055.1, on the reverse strand, counting down.
TGTGAATGTATGCTATAAGAAATACGGCTTTCCACCGCATTTGAGGAACAAATTTGGTGGAGAGGCTGCTGTGAATTCTCTGGCAGCAGTTGAGTCTGAGAGGATAAATGAAGATCTTAGCACCAAACTAGATGGGAGTGGAATTGTCGAGTCTGGATTTACTACAGAGCAACAACAAGCATTACTAGCCCTTTTAGGTAACCATGAGGTAAAATCAATTCATAGCACAAACCAAATTATGGCACAATCACAGCCACTACCTCTTCAAGATACACTGTGTGAGATCTAGGATTGCAGCTCCATGAGGATGATTGGGAGAGCTGAAACTGTTAGTAGTCTCTATGTACTGGATTCTCAAGTAATAAAACTACAGCAAAATCAATCATACATCATGCACATACAAGCAATAACAGATAAGGATATATGGCATTATAGACTAGGGCATTTACCATGTAAAAGGCTAATTGTCATGAAAACAGATTTTAGCTTTATCACTCATAATAAAATAGATAGTCCATGTGATGCATGTCATTTAGCTAAGCAAAAATTGTTACCCTTTTCTTTGAGTAATAACATTTCTGAATGTTGTTTGGACATGATCCATGTAGATATATGGGGACTTCTTTCAATTCCTTCAATAAATGGACACAAATAATTTTTAACTGTTGTTAATGATAAGTTCAGATACACTTGGGTGCATTTCATGAGAACAAAATCAGAAGCAAGTAGTCTTTTACAATCGTTTGTTAACTTTGCAAAAACTCAATTCAACAAACAAATAAAAATTATAAGAAGTGACAATGGCCCAGAATTTCTAATGAAATCTTTTTATGAAAACACTGGTATTGTGCATCAAAAATCATGTGTGAAAATTCTTCAACAAAATGAAATTATTGAGAGGAAGCACCAACACATACTAGCTATCATAAGGGCCATTTTATTTCACTTCAACATTCCAAAGTGCTTCTGGAATTTTTCTATCTCTCATGTTATTCACATTATTAATCGGATTCCCTCCACTCTTTTACAAAATTCATCGCCCTATCAAGTTCTTTATTCATCACTTCCTAACTTATCGGACCTAAAGGTTTTTGGATGCTTAGCATTTGCAAGCACTATTTGCTCTGGCAGATTGAAACTTGATCCAAGAGCACGAAAGTGCATCTTCTTAGGATTTAGGGAGGGGACCAAAGGATTTGTTTTACTATATATGCATTAAAGGGAAATATTTGTATCTCGAAACGTTCAGTTTTATAAAACTCACTTTCCTTTTATCAATAAGACCGAGGTTCCCTCTGCATCACAAAATAGTAACATTCATGCATCTGACCCATTCATTTACGATGAAGCATTCACTAGTCCACATGCTACACACATTTTGCATGACACACACATTGAAGTCCCTGATGCACATATCCTTGAACCCTTAGCTGATCCATTTGTTGAGTCATTAGCCACTGCACCAATTCACACCCACATGCCACCTCATGCATTACCACTAAGACGGTCTACTAGAGAAAAGAAAAGACCAGCCCACTTAAAGGATTTCCAGTGCATGAACACTACAACGGAAGCAATCTCAAGATATCACATCTCACATTTTGTATCTTACGGTGCACTTTCTGATTTTCACAAGTCCTTCTCCCTGGCCATCTCCACTGACAAGGAACCAAAGTGTTATGAAGAGGCAATGGCTCATGCTCATTGGGAAAGTGCTATTAAGGATGAACTCAATGCTCTTCATCATCTTCAAACTTGGCAGCTCACTCCCTTACCAGTTGGAAAAAAGGCAATTGGGTGCAAGTGGGTGTTCAAACTTAAACATAACTCTGACCGGACCATCAAACGGTACAAAGCACATCTAGTGGCTAAAGACTTTACACAAGTTCCAGGCATCGATTATCTCAACACGTTTAGTCCCATAGTAAGGTTCAGCACACTGCGAATTGTTCTGGCCATAGCTGCGATGAAAGGCTAGTTTTTGAAGCAAGTAGATGTCAACACCGCATTCTTACACGGGGACCTTGAAGAAGATGTCTATATGCAGGTTCCTCCAGGGCGTAATGCACCTCCAGGAATGGTTTGTAAACTGCAGAAATCCCTCTACGGTCTCAAGCAAGCAAGCCGTCAGTGGAATACTAAGTTGAAGTCTGTTCTTTTAGAATCGGGCTATCTTCAATCAAAGTCTGATCATAGCCTTTTCACTAAGTCTCAGCAAAGTGAATTTACGGCTCTCTTAGTATATGTTGATGATGTGGTTATTGCTGGGAATGATATCTCTGAGATCAATTTTATCAAATCCTTGTTAGATACAAAGTTAAAAATAAAAGATATTGGAGACCTTAAATTTTTCTTAGGAATGGAGGTGGCTAGGAACAGCACCGAGTTGCCTTATATCAACGCAAATATGTCCTTGACTTGCTCAAAGATCATAGTCTCGAAGACTGCAAACCTGCTTCGACTTCTATGGACTACAACATCAAATTGTCAAAAGATTGGGGGGGGGGAGCCTTTACTTGCCAACAATGAATACAAAAAGTTAATCGGGAGATTATTGTATTTAGTCAATACTAGACCAGAGATTAGCTATTCCATTGGAAGGTTAAGTCAATGCCTTGAAGCACCAACTATCTTACACCTCAAGGTGGCTCATAAAATTTTAAAGTACATCAAAGGGGCACCTGCCAAAGGATTATTTTTTCCAGTTAAGTCTCTGACCTTAGTGTTACATGATTCACTGATTCGGATTGGGCATCCTGCCCAGATTCGAGACGGTCTACATCAGTATATTATTTTTACATTGGAGGAGCCATTGTATCATGGAAGAGTAAGAAGCAGACGACTGTGGCTGCCACATCTGCCGAAGCGTAATATAGAGCAATGGCATCCGCTACAAAGGAAGCTGTCTGGATCAGGAAGATTTTGCTTGACTTGGGTATGCCCCTCACTAATCCTATCAGCCTCTACTGTGACAGTCAGGCAGCAATTCATATTGCATCCAATCCAGTTTTTCATGAGAGAACCAAATATATAGAAATTGATTGTCATATTGTTAGGGACAAGATTCTTGAAAAGATTATCCATCTTTTGCCAATTTCGACACATGAACAATTGGCAGATTTATTGACAAAGACTTTACCTCCAGGGACCTTCTCTTTGTTACTTAGCAAGTTAGGAATGCAAGATATCTACACTCCTAATTTGAGGGAGGGTGTTACGTAATATACATGCTAGGACTCCTAACTAACTGCTGTTAAGTTTTTGTATTTAGAATATGCAGTTACATGTAGCAACTAACCATGTGAATAGCTTAGTGCTAGCTGGACTAATTAGGAGAAGTTAGTTACAAACTTGTGGTTATGAGTAACTAGTCAGAAGCTACTATCTATTGTATATAAGGACCTGAAGCCTCATGTGAAAAATGAGTTCTACCATTCAATGCATCAAGCACTCTTCTATGCTTTCCTCTGTCTCTCATTCATCTAACACACTCTGAGCTACCTTCACCGCACCTTCAACAGTATTCATTAGAATTATTTAAAATATCTGAATATTCATTATAGAATATTACGTCTTTATTATTTCGATTCCCTTAACACCTATAAATACTCTTTTATATTATATCATTCCATACAACTTGAATACATACAAATTCTTTTCTCTATTATTCTTTTTTACCTTTCTAGCAGTTTTTAACTCTAATTTTTTTCATTATATTCTTCGTTTTATTCCATCTTCTTTGTCAAATTTATTGTCTTTGTCTCCTTTTGCAATGTGAAAAGTTTTTTTACATAGACACTGAATTTGATAGTAAAAGATTGATGATGGTAAAAGTTAGCAGGATTTATTTGGATAAATATAATGTTTGGTATCGTTTTTGTCAAAGTTGATCATGATTTTATTGGAAATCATAAAAGAGATAAATAATACGTATTCATAATCGAAGTCACATTTTAATAAGAGAAAGTCTAAGGAGCCATTATTTATATTAAAATTTGGCCAATATTTAATTAAAAAATAATAATCTTACACTATTAAAAAAATTAATAATAATTAATTAATAGCTATAACTTATAAAATTTAGTGATCCCTAACATTGATCTTTTAATAAATATAGGTGAACGAGAAGATGCATAAAAAAAATTATTTTAAGAGCAAAATAACAAAAAAAAATGAGTTGAAATTGACTAAAAAATAATTTACTCCCCATATTTTTTTTTTAGTATTTATTGAGATTTTTTGTTTGATAGAAAAAGTTTGACACCGAACATTTTACTACTAGTAACAACTTAGTTTCTTAGTTAATTCGTGGAACCAAAATGATCATAATGTGACTGTAAAATATGTAATAGGGTTGTTATATACTGCAAGAAACCAATTTTCGAATGAAAAAAGTTCAAGAATTAGAAGAATTTATTATTTTTTGGTCAATATTTTTAGTTATTAATATAATTTTTTTAGTCTAATAATTCAATAATATACTTTAATTTATATTTTTAAATATTATTAATTAATTATTAGTCAAAAACAATAAATTCTACCAATCTTTTAGTATTTTTTTTAGAGAGCACTCCAATAAAATTGTCATTTGTGTCTTTGGATGAAGTTAGTTCCCTAGTACATTTTCTAGCTAATACGTATTGAGTGAGTAAAATTTTAATTTACTCGTTAAACTGTTTTAATTTTATTCTAATTGTATTTCATGAATTAGAGTCATTTTAGATTTTTTATTTTTTAAAAACATTAATAGATAAAAATTATTTTATATTTAAATAAATATTTTAAAAAATTTTAAATATTAAAAATATTTTTTTAATTTTTTAATAAAGTATAATAATTTGTTTTTAGAAAAAATAAATAATTTAATTTTTTTATAAAAATATTTTTTATTCAAATAAATCAATTAAAACTATTAATTAGGCTTGATTTGGTAAAGTTTTATATTTTAAAAGTATTTAAATTAAGTTCGATTTTATTTTTAATATTTAAAATATTTTATTTTTATTTAAATATTTTATTTTATTTTATGTTAATCTTTTAATCAAGATTATTTTTTTAAAATATAATTTGTCTCCTTATTATTATCGTTTTTTTGTTCTAGCACATTCATTCTCAAATAATTACAATTACTACTATGATCACGATAGTTATAATTTTTGATTTTATCTAAAAGAAAATCATAATAGAAACATAGATAATACAATTTTTAAAAAAATTAGATTTTATAAACTATTTTTAAAATGAAGCAAGTGTTAGTTTTAATTGATTTATTTGAATAAAAAATATTTTAATAAAAATAAATTATATATTTTTTCTAAAAACGAATTATAATTTATTTAAAAAATTAAAAAATAAATATTTTTAATATTTGAAATTTTTTTGAAATATTTATTTAAATATAAAATAATTTTTTGTCTATTAATTTATTTTAAAAGATAAAAAATAAATATAAAATTATTTTAATTTATAAAATACAATTAAAATAAGATTAAAATAGGTTCATGAGTAAATTAAAATTTTATTCACTTATTATGTATTAGCTAAAAAATATGTCAAAAAAAAAACTAATTTTAATCAAAAACACAAATGACAATTTTATTTAAGTGACAACTATTTTTTTTTTCAAATTTCACACCAACAAATTTATCTATCTTCATGGATTGTACTAGAAATTGCCTAATCATAGACATGTTTTCGGCACAAAATAAAGTGATGCTGATACACGCCTTTTAAGAAATAATTAAAAAGATCTATTAAGCAACAATTTTTTTTTTTTAAAAATTACTATAGTCTAAAATTAAAATTAGAGTGAATACCCCATCCGGCCCCTGACAATTATCTCGAAAGGACAACGAGGTTCCCAAGAAAAAAAAACACTCAATTCGGCCCCTGATAAATTTTTTTTGGGACAGATTAGCCCCTGTGCCAAAAAAAATAACATTGATTTTTTTTTTGCACAGGGGCCTCGTTGTCCTTTCGAAGTAATTGTCAGGAGCCGGGTTGGATTTATTTTTTTTGTCAGGGACCGAGTTGGAGTTTTTTTTTATCAGAGGCCTCGTTATCTTTCGAAGTAATTGTCAGGGGCTGATTTGGGTTTTTCTCTTAAAATTATTGTTGTTGCGGCACAAAAATTTCACATGGCAATTATTGTAATGACATAGCTGTAATATTTACCGTCACACACTATAATTCATGCCCATATATATTTTTATCAACCACACGTGTCCTATTTTAACTTATAAATTAAATATGTAAACCGTCTCACTGTTTTCGAATAAAAATAAAAATAATAAAAAAGAGAGAAGTGAGAACATACTAGGTTAAGATTATGATGGATATGTGTTAGTAATAACATGAGAGTGGTGTGTGTGGTTGTCTTTTTCCTTTACAAACTACTTGGTATCCAATACATTAAATGGGACCATTTTGAAGGAGTGGTAAAGGATTGTTAAATTGTCTTTGAGAAGAGAAGGAGATCCTTTTTTTCTATATGAGGTACAAATACAATCTAAGACTGCCATTCTATTGGTTTGGGACTTATTGGTTATTAGTTCTTTAAATCAAAAACTCATGTCCAAGTAGTGATGAGTGGAGTACCCAAAATTATTATAACATGTGGCATCTTCTTGAGGGGTAATATAGATAGTGTAGAGAAGATTATGTTCACTATCAAGATCAAAATTGAGGACAAGAACCAAGATGTTAAGAATATATAAAAAAGGCAACAACATGGGGCACACTTGGAAGCACTTTACAATTCTATTTTCAAATAAAAAACAAGGCCCTCATTGTAGTTTCAAGTCTCAACGGCAACAACAATTGTCAATTATTTCGCTATATCAAAATCTAGTACTCATGCACGGAAAAAATAACTAAAAACAAACAAATGAACTAAATTTTAAAAAATATTACTCTAAAATTAATTCGTTCTTCATAGTATCATTTTATTTTTTATTTTTTATCAAGTTGTTATTCTTAAAGCAAGAAGCATATTTAACGGAGAGAATAAAGAAGCACCATTTGCAACATTTAAGATCAATAGTATATTGCGAGATGAAAATAAGAGTAGTAAATATTTTAAAATTAAGTTTCTCATGTAGTTTTATTCACAAATGTACTCATTATATATAAGGGAGTTGAATTGTAAAAATAAACCATTAAAAAAAACTAATAATAAATGTGATTAAATATATTATGTTAAGAGAGAACATTTCACACAAAAATGTGGACTCTAAATAAAGATGCTAGAAAAGAATGCTTCATCGTCTAAGAAAAAAAAAAACAACTTGTGTTGAAAAATTATTTAATTTTTTAATTTATTTATGTACAATATATATTAATTATAATCACAAATTATGTTATTTTAAATTAAATGACTTATATAATACTAAATTAAATAAGTCATAATTATTTTTTATTTAAAATTAAATGAGAATAAAATTAGATAATATCTTTATTTAGGCTTTAAATACTGTTTTTATTTATACTTTAGATTTAATAGGTGCCACGGTCAAATATAAATAGTGACTATCTCTAACATATTAAAACTGCATCCGCAGCTCTTTTCCATAAAAGAGTTGTGATTCATCTCTACTAGAATACAAAAGGTTTTGATTGGGTATAAGATTAAGGAACTAAATTCTTTTCATCACTCTTATGATTATGAGTATAGATACACTTTCGCACTATAATATATATATATATATATTGAGTGATTTAATATGGATGATCTATATTAATAATATTATTTATTCTAACAATTTGAACATAATAATAGGGAAAAAAAATTCCAATCATGCTCATGCTCGTTTGCAATGAAAGAACAAATTTATTATATAATTTTTTATTTGTTTATTTTTTATATATATAAAATATAAATATATAATAGAGTGTGATATAAATACTGGAACCAAAAATAACTTTTTAATTATCAAATGAGGCCAGATATAAAAGAGTACAAATCCATAAAAATCTAATAATCATAATTAAGAATTACATATATTCCAACGTTTATAGATCAACAAAAGGATGAGATCATAGTGTTTTATAATGGTCTAAATTGAGGATCCTTCTTATTTATTTCCAAAAAAAAAAAATCCTAAATAATTATATATAACTTAATTTTTAAATGGATTAATAGTATTTAAAAATAACTAATAATAATTTGTAGGATCATAACATATCTAGAATTTAAATTTTTAAACAAATACCACATTTTTATTATTCTAGTGTATGAGACAAATAAACTTAATTAGTTTACTTGTACTAGCTATCAATGCAATAAAAATAATAATTGTGACCGGAATATATAATATTATTATTTATGGATAACACTATTAATAATTACTATTTAATACTATTTAGTAGTATAATTATTATACATCTTAATTTAATTTTTAAATTCTTTATTACTTTACTTATATTTATACTTATTATTAATATTTTTATAATTATTATTATTTTTTTAGTATAATTTATTAACATTATATTATTCTTCAGTTTTATGTTTTCATATTTAAGGTATTATATATTGAACATTACCAGTAATATAAAAGGTAAATAATATGTGTAAATGATAGCATATGAATTACTAATAAGCAATTATTTTTGGCACTATTAGTGACAGTAAAAAAATACTGTTAAAAATGTTTTGTTTACAATTATTGACCATAAAAAATACCACTAAATACTTCCTTTTGCGACAATTAATTATAGTCAAATTTATTATTTTTAATAACTATATTTTTTTTTCTTGTAGCGATGAATCATGTAATCAATTTGTTACTTAGCATGCTATATATATATAGGTGTAAAAAAAATTAAAAGAAAGAAAGAAAGAAACAAAGCTACCAATACCATCATGTCAAAAGCAATGAAATTGAAATATGTAGTTGAACAAATATGACATTATGAAAAATCATTTTACAACTTATGTCACTTCACATGCATCTAGATCTCATAGATGGTTAAGACTTAACAGGCATAATGCATGTACATGCAATCTCCAAACAAGCCTAATAACAAATCTGCAATGAGAATCCTAAGATATGTATTAAAGACATAAATGTACTCTGATTTTATCTTACACATAAGGTACATTGAGACAACAGTTATTAACATGTCGGAAGGGATTAATTAATGTAATTCAGTAAAAGCAATGGTTTAATAAAATCTTGTTTACACAAATTTATTTGAGTGATAATAAAAGTGATTTTGTCACGAGTGGTCCTCTTTTCTCCTACATCACAACTTGGCTGCGATTCTTCTTCCCCTTTTCTTAGTTAGGGCATGAAATTAACCATGTTAAATTCATGGTTCATGTAATAACTTCTATATTCTATTTAAGTCTTTCTGCTCAAAAGTAATTGTGAGTATTTTTTTATAGTATTTTTCTGTGAATCAAAATTTTATTTAAAAATATATTATTATTGATCAATAAATTTTTATATATATAAAACAAAAATTGAAATTTCAATATTTACTTAAATACATAAATGATTTGGCCATTAATATTACATCAATTCAAATTATTTAATTATGTGTATTATTATATAGTATATGTACAACTGCTAACTGAATTCTGCGATTATTCAAAGAACAACATTATTAGTGCTAAGTAATGAGAATAAATATACCTATCTATTATCGCTGCATCTATTATAGTGCATTAAGAGAATGTCAACACGTGAGATCCAAAACCTCTAGTGCCACTTTATATGGAAAAACAATTAAGATTTCAGTTTCTAGGATGAGGGTTTATCTAATAATTTCCCTCTTCCAACACCACTTTATTCTGACTCTTTTGTATACATAAGTTTAATTTAGATGTATTAATAATATAAATAATTTTATACAATTATTAAATTAAATTTATAAATTTAAAATATTTTAAGTAATAAATTCAAAAATGAATATACATAATTTATTTATGTAAATTTGTCTTACTAACAATATATGAAAATTAATAAATTCTATACGTACAGAATTTAGTAGGCATAACTTTTTATCATGAATTTAGCTGGAATGAATGTTGTGTTAATTTATTTAAAATTCTTGACTCTTTAAACTAAATGAAATTGGAGTCATTACAGACGTTGAGCACTAAGAATGATATGAAAAATACAGTAGTTTAATTTCTCATCTGGTACAGCATACATTGAATACCTTTTATAGCCATCTACGGCTCTTAACCGAATCACAGGGAACATTTGCATTTTATGGTAGCAATGCACAGCGCAGTGCCCTTGCCTGAAACCAATCATCATGTTATTTTATGTCTAAAATGAGTGAAATTAGGAAGATCGAATGGGAGACTAACATGGTGGTGCAGATCGATCAGGTGGAGGAGGAGGAGGAGGCGCGTGTAAGAACGCAGAAGTTGAAGGCGCAGTTATAGGGATCCCAGTGGAAGCCAATCTCATCACCTTTCTTGAGGTCCCGTCTTCTGACGAAATCTTGATTCCATTTTCCAATAAGAACATAGCTTTTGGAAGATGACCAACGCTTCAGGACCAAGTGGTGCATGGATCTGGTGTCCATGTCCCACACTCTCACCGGAGTTCCTTCTTCCGTCTCCGCCGCTCGAGCGTCATCGCCGCCCAGCATCGGAAGGATCTGCTTCTTCACCAAATCAGCTGCCAGCAACAGCCTGCTCAGGATCCCGAGGTCGCTGTCCGTTAACGTCTTCTTTATTTTCCATGGATCGTCGTACAGCTTCAGCGTCGTCGACACGCCTCCGCCTCCGCCTCCACCGCCTTTGTTGTCGTCGTTGTTGTTCGAATTCTTGCTGCTGCTGAATCTTCTCCTTGCGCTGGATTTCCTCATGCTTGACGAGGAATCAGCACTGGATTTTCGCTTCTTTAGGTACTGATCCCGATCATGATCTGCTGAAGAGTGGTTCATGGCTGAAAGATTCAAGAGAAAGTACTCAATTTGCTTTACTATGTTTTAATTTGATGCGAAGAACTACTTGATTGTTCAAACTTCGCGAAGGTTTAATTAGCTTGAATTTTGTTGTTGTTTAATAGTGGAAAAAAAGATTAAAACTGAAGAGGTTTCATCTATCCGCAATCTTTTTTAAAAAAAAAAAATATGAGTTGAAGAGGGCTTATACATTTATGTTTGCCCTCTTTCCTTATGTGTATATAAATGGGAGTAGTAACTGTGCTTCCTTCATCTTTGTGACTGGCCAAGATGAGAAAAAGGTATTTCCTTTTCAAAAGTATAAATGGGGATAAGAATATCCAATGTCAAAAAACGGCTAAAAAATTTGTATATGGAAGTGGAATGAGTGTTATACATTAACGTGATAATTTTTGGTGTTTTTTAAAACTATGGGAGGTACACAAATCGGACCATCGATTTGTGTTTAAAAAAATTTAAAAGTTTGGAGTATACAAATCGTCCGATTTGTATTGAAAAAATTAAAAAAATTTGGAGTACGGACAGTCCAATTTGTGTACTCCAAATTTTTTTAATTTTTTCAACACAAATCGGACGGTCCTATTTGTACTCCGTACATTAAATCATCCCACATTTTAGAAAAATACCACAATAGATCACAATTTAAAAAAACATCATTGTTAATTCAATATTAAAAATAAAAAAAAAAGTGTCAAAGAACAATTTTCCTTATATGTAAATTCTTCTTTTTTCCATTTTCTCTTAAAAATTAACTTTTATTATTTGTCTTCAAGTGAACTAGTGTTAATTATTACTCTCTTTTTTGTTTTCTTCTTTTCTGTTTCCTGTTACTATTGGATAGTGCTCAACCTTGTGGTATATATATATATAGTAGTAGCAGTAAGGGTAAGTTTGATGTCATGTTCCCTTTTTCAAATTGGGGTGAAAATAGGTATGGATCAACAAATAAATTCCACCACTTATTTTAAACCTCAGCATAAAAAAGATGATATATATATACTACTTCCTTCTGACTTTTATTTCCTTGTAGTTAATATTATTTATCTTAATCTAATTTATGAAAAGATTTAGTTAAAACTTATTTTAAGAGTAGTATATAATAATTTTTTTTATAAATTATAAATATATTTAATGCATTAAAAATATAAAAAAGTTTTTAAAAATTTTAGTCAAACTCTTTTTATAATATTTTTTAAATATATTCTTAAAACACATATTAACAAAAATTTTATCTGTTTTTGTTTTATTTCAATCACCTCGTTAATGATAATAAGGGCTTACAAAAGCAATCATTTGTAAACAACACACGCCTTTAACTAAGAATGAAGTGTTTCAAAGCTTCATAATTAGGAGCTTAGGAAAATGTTTCAACTTTCAAACCTTTGACAAGGTTCACGAGTGATTATTTGTAAACTTAAACTAGTGGTTAAAAAAGTTAATAATCTAAATCTAAAAATGACTCAAGATTGAGTTTATAAAAATTAAACAGTAATATAAATTTTTTTAATTTTAAAATTACTAGACATAAGAATGACAATACTATCCAGATCGCAGATATTTACTCAGCTCTTATTCAATCAGAGTGAATAATTACCAAATCCAATGTAGGGTAGATTTTTGATGGAACAGAACGGAATCGAATTTATAAAATATATGTCTCTATTCTTTCAATATATGAATATAATATATATAAAATAATTAATAATATTATATTATTTTTTAATTTTTATTTTAATTTATATTATATATATGATAATGATTATATAAATTTTAAAATTTAATTTTATTTATTGAATTTTAATAATAATTATAAAAATAAATAAGAGTGAGACGAATATCCATAAAAATAGATTAGGATTTAGTTTTTTATTATTCACAAATAAAAACAAAACGAATTCTATATAAATTATTATAGGATGGAGTGGAGTTGGATAGGGCAAAAATTCATTCCCTTGCTTCCTTCTTTTCTGCACTATTGTCCCCCCTAATCAGAGAATAAATGCAAGTGGAAGATGTATTTTGTTAACCATATGAAATTAAAGATCTCCGCCTTGTTTGGAAATTTGCGGCTTCTGACATAATAAATTTTCATCTTCAAATAGCTAAGGAAAAATAATATTTATAATTTTTATAGAGCCCTTATTTTTAAATTAATCACTATTAGTTATTATATATATATATATATATATATATATATATATGTATGCAAATAGCTAATTTGATAAATAATTTTTAGTTATACGTAGCTTAGTTGTATTTTAAAATAGAAAACTATTTATTTTGTATGTTTAATTGTCTAATTTGTAGATGTATAAATAACACACCAAGAGAATAATATGGGTTAGAAATTAGAATCTATCCAGGGTTGTAGAGAAGAAAGAGGAAAGCATGTAGTATGGACCATGAGCTTGAAGCAGTGGGAGCTTCAATTTTGATTTCCTCCTCCTTTAAAGATAGAATCTTTTCTTTTTTTCGTCCTTTTTAAGTATATGTACCGTAAATTTTTCTTGCAACTAAGGAAATTTTTTTAGGCTAATTATTTTGAGATGAATAAATATGGTGTGTTATCTATTAGTATGAATAGATTAAGTGCTTTTTCAATATAAAAATAAAAAATTTGAGAATCTGATTTTATGATAAAATTTGTTAGGTACACAAATCTGATTTTTAGATTTGTGATTTAAAATAATAAAAATTTTATAAACATATATTGACATTCAGAATTTTCATTTTAAAAAAATTATAAACACAAATTTGGCTTTTAAATCCTGAGATTTTTGGTATTTATATCTAATCATCAGATTTTTTCTAATTGTATGTCCTCCAAAATTTGTGATACACTCCTCAGTTTCATACTACAACAAAATTTATATTTTTCTCTAATATTAAAAATAAAAAACTTAAGCAACTTTATTAAATTTATACCAAAAATTAAAATATTAATACAATATAAAAATATAGACCAATACCAACATGTTGTTGGAATTTATGATTATCGGATGAATTTAATCGTAAAAGAGTGCACACTGCACACATAATTGAATACATGTATATGAATTTGATCCTCTGAAAATACATTTCTTGTTTTAGATAATTTTATAGATTTGTTAACATTAAAAGAATTAATTAGACAAGAGTATACTCATCCTTTCGTTATTAAGGAAAATATTAGCGGGTCAATATTTTTAACAATAATGTTTTGCATTTATGTAATTTTTCTAAGTCAACCAAATTCTTTTTGGATCACGCGTCCCTCAATTTTTAACGTAAAACTTCTTCTTCAATGTAGAGTTTTTCTTTCTCAACGTAAAGTTTATTTTTGTTCTTTTTCTTTAACGTAGAGCTTTTCTTCCTCAACATAAAGTTTTCGTCGTTCTTTTCTGCTCTTATTTTTCTAATTTTTTTGTTTTCTTTTTCGTTTTCTTCAACGTGAAACTTTGTTTTCTTCTTCGATCTGCATTGCATTTATGTTTTTCGTTTTCAGATTTCAATAACGTATCAAAACAATGAATGATTCAACTTCAAATCAGTTGAATGAGAGCGATTTGGATTATTCTTCTGAATCGAATCAAGTGGACGATATTTGCATTATTCAATTTTGAATTGAATGGAATGGAATGCAATCGCTAAATCCAGTTGTTTATGAACACAATTTTTTGTTCATTTTGTATTGTACATTGGTTTTGTTTTGATAATATTTTCGGTTCATTTTAGAGGTAGGTGTTTCTGAATTTGAATTTATATAATGGATAATTTTTAGTTCATTTAATATTATACAACGGTTTCACTTTGATAATATTTTCGGTTCATTCTTCAATCATTTTGAATTGAATGCAATAGAATGCAATTGAATAAAGTAATAATGAATAGAATGCAGGAGTTTCTGAATTTACAGAATGCACATGTTTCGGTTCATTGGTTATTACAGAATGCACATGTTATGACAATATTTTCGGTTCATTTTACAGTCCAGGTGTGTTGTGGATGAACAATTTATCCTAAAGATTGGGTTGACTTTCAAGACATTGAAAGAAACTAGAAAGTTCTACAAAGATTATTCCAAACTTACCGATTTTTCTATGAAAATAAAGAACATCACTCGAAAGGGAGATGAGATTATGAATCAACTAATTACATGTAGTAGAGAGGGAAAGTGAAAATCCAAGATATCTCCAACTCTGAAGACAAATCCCTCAACTGAAATAAACTGTCCAGCCTAGATTTATGTACATATATTGAAGGACGTTGGTCTTTGGATAATTTTTAAAGTTGTTCTGAATCATTCACACCCTTGTTGTCCAAATCGAGCAGAGATGCTTAAACAACACATGGAGCTAAGCATGTTTGTGCGTTGTACTATTAAAAACAACGAGAAAGCTGGAATTAGACCGAGTAAAACATATCAGTCATTTGTAACAGTAGCAGACAGTCATCGAAAACTAAGTTTTATCGAAAAAGATGTGAGGAATTATATTACAAGGGAAGTACGAAATATTTCCGAATAAGACGATGCCAAAGAATTTGGCAAGTACTTATTAAGAATGACATAGAATAATCAAAATTTCTTTTTTGAGCTTAACCTTAAAGCTGATCACACCATCAAAAATGCATTTTGGGCCGATGCAAGAAGCAGGACTACATACGAGTATTTTGGAGATGTTTCATTTGATACCACTTACAACACAAACAGGTATTTGGTTCACTGCGATATAGTTTTAGGTTCAGAGAGGCAACACATTTCGGTTTATAACTATTATGAGTGTCCATTTTTGCAGGTACAATATGGTTTTTGGTTCTTTTGTGGGCGTGAATCACCATGGTCAGTCGACACTTCTCGGATGTGTTTTGATGAAAAATGAGGACATCCAGTCATTCAAATGGTTATTCGAATGTTGGCTTCGTTGCATGGGAGGGAAGGCACCAAAAAGAATTCTTACCGATCAATGCGCATCGATACAAAGGGCTATAGAAACCTGTATGCCAACAATAATTCACCGGTGGTGCATTTGGCATATCGTGAAGAAGATCCCAAGCAAATTAAACGGCTACAAGCGACACAAAGAAATCGAATAAAAGATGAGTCATGTTGTTTGGAACTCGTTTACAAAAGACGCATTCGACAGAAATTGGAATGATTTTGTCACAAAGTATGGTGTTGGAGGCAATAAGTGGTTTTCAGGTAACCGAGGTTTAATTCAAATTATTTGATGTTGTTACTTTTTTCGGTGAATACAAGTAAAAATTTCAGTTCATTTGCACGTTTGATTTCGGTTCATTTTGCAGAGCTATTTGAAGATCGTCATTTATGGATTCCAGTTTATCTCGATTACCACTTTTGGGTCGGGATGAGAAGCACACAAAGGAGCGAGAGCATGCATGCTTTTTTTAACAAGTTTATCACATGCAACAACTCTTTGATTCAATTTGTAAAGCAATATGATAATTACCTAGGAAGCAGAGAGCAAAAAGAGAGAGAATTTGATGCTACAGATTTTCATACCGTGATACCGTATGCAACAAAATCACCAATAGAGGCTCAACTTCAACACGTGTATACTCACGAGAAGTTCAAGAAAGTTCAAGCACAATTCAGAGGAAAGGTGAATTGCATCACAAAATCAATGCATTCCACTCTAGGTTTACGGCATATAAAGTTGTAGAGCAGGTTTCTAACTCAACATTCAACAAGTTTGTTGTTATATACGATATAGTATCACACGAAGTAAAGTGCCAGTGCTTGTTGTTTGAGTCAAGGGGTATATTACATCATCATTCTCTGAGTGCCTTAAACTTTGAGCGAGTAGATAAAGTGGCACCAAAATATATATTGGAATGCTGGAGTAAGAACATAAAGAGGAGGCACACACATATCAAGAGCATTCAAAACAAGCCTCTATTGGAGCCAAGAAGCAAAAGATTCGATGATTTGGTGTTTCAATCACACAATATTTCTGAATTTGCACTAGAATCCAAGGATATGACTGGAATTTTACACCGGGCTTTTGATAATGTCATAGATGAGATACAAGAATATCAAGCAAAAAGTAAAGGTAAAAGTTTGTTATCTCACGAAGACGCTGTGTTGAGTGATGTTAAAGACCTTCAAAGGCCCCATGTGTTAGAACAAGAGGTTGTCCCAAGAATAGATTAGGATCAAATATGAAAAAAAAAAGATAAAAAAATGCAACAAAGAAAAAGAAAAAGCCAGCTCTAAGCGAGGTAACATTGATTTTCTTTTGATTAGGGAAAATTTTGTTTGTGCATTTTGCTAATATATGATTTATTTTCTTTTTGCAGTTGAACTTTTTAGATGGTGGATCAATAATTCAGTCAAGCTCCAACCTTTATGATGCATAGGATATGAATTATCCTGGAGAGGATTATAGAAGTTTCGATTTTTATTAATATAAATTTCGATTCATGTATGACTAAATTTAGGTTCATTTGAGTTCTAGGAGGGTTAATTTTGATTCATGTTATGTTTTATTGAATAGCCACTTTTATTTTTCAAATTAGCTTCTACAATTATGTTATGTCAAACAGTTTAGGTGTCTTTAAAATTGAATAGTGATATATACATTTCTTTTGGTTTATTTCGTGCATTAATTTCGGTTCATTTGTGTTTTAGAGTGCTCTTGATGTTTGATAAATACATTGAATCCATTCACTGTGAACCTAGATTTATTCAATACAGTCCAGACAGTTCTAACAAATAAATCAAAAGGAATTAAAGAAAAGATTTTAAATATATACATTAACATTTACAATGAGTCAAAGAAGAAGTGTTTGCTTTTTTACAAATTAGTGTTAATTACAATTCCTTACAACGAGTCAAAGATTGAACCTATAACCTATTTACTTTCTATATCCCCATATGAGAATTTACAAAAAGGGCTTGAGATGGCAACGGATGGCTTTGGGAGTCTTATCACTTCAGATGCCTTAATAGCTTTGTTTATCAATTTATTTATCTTGTCCAAGAGAATGGTTGGACCATATTCCCGCCTAAAAGCATCTATTTCTTCCTACAATTCAAGTGAAAAATCACTTAATTTGAACTCAAATGAAATATGAAATGAATGAAATTTATTAATTTAAAAATTACTTACCTGTTTTCAGTTTTTACATTTATATTTTGTATTTTTTTATCTTTGCAGGATCAATTATTTTTGGCCATTTCATCACATATATCGCGCAATCATAACTAAGAAAGAAATAAGAAAGTAAAATATGAGTAATAGGAGAAACACAGAAAAGCACAGTAAAACATATTAATAACAGCACTATAGCAAAGAAAGATTTCTACGATATTCATTGACTGTAGATTGTAATATACGGTGCTTCAATGCCTTCTCTGTCGTCCATCAAAGGTTCTGTCCCAGCATAAACCCTTATCTAAGATACTATTAAATCCTGAAAATGATACAAAAAGTGTACTTCAATTCAATAATAATTGAAGGGAACCAAGCATACAAACAACGCTCAATCAGGCACAATAAATGATTGATAATGGCTAGAAATAAGAGATAACTTACAATAAAAATATATATTATGTAAATAACTTACAACAAATTTGTTCAAAGCTATTCTTGGTTGAGGTATTTCATTTTTCTTTTTCTTGACGGGGTCAAGCACATGGAATGCTTTCTTCTTAACATCAGCAATCCACAACCACCAATGGTCTTCATGGCAAATTGGTGCAAACAACTGAAGTATGAAAAAATAATAGAATATTTCAGTTTAAATGATAGCAAATGACAGTATTATTAAAGAAGTTTTAGAAATCACAACTTATAAATGGATGCTATGCCAATTTTTTTTATGTCCAGAAAAGGCAAGAAGTCCTTAAATTCACTAATCCGGTAGGCCTTCTTAGTCTTTGGATCAATGTATTCAACATCGTGCTTTCCCAATATTAAATTCTACAAAATGAATCTCAGTTAAATCACAAATGAACCGAATTTACATTAGATTTGAACTAGCAGTCATATCCATTCAATCAGCAAGAAAAACATATTTCAATTTATTTCTAACTCAATTAAACTAAGATGAACTGAATTTCTTAAGGAATAACAGATTTGGTAAATACTTAACAATAGTATGAAGTGAATCTAATTCAATTTGCAAATGAACCAAATTTGATTCAGATTTGGACAAAATGTCATAAACATTCAATCAATAAGAAAGCACATTTCAATTCATTTCTGCTTGTAAATGAACTCAATTAAACTAAGAGATGAACTAAAATTATATCAGATTCAAACTAGCAGTAAAAAAAGCTCAATCATCAATAAAATAAATTAAATTCTTCATCAAAAAATTATTTAAGGAATAAAAAATTTGGCTTACCACAATATCTATCGACACACAGTATATTTCTTCATCAAACCTACGATATTTTCTGTTGTTGAGAAGCATACATATTGCAAAGACCACCTATAGGACGAAAATTTATTAGATATATGGGAATAAAACTTTTTAGAAAAATCATTAATGTTAATATAATAGCGAAGAAGAATTTATCGTATTTTTTACATCTTGTCCGGGTCTTAGAGACGAGAAGTGAAATCTATTCCCCTCCAAATGCGCTTTGTAGTCTAACATGAATATCGTTTCATACTCATTGGTTGAATCATCTTTGTAAACCTTTACTTGTGTCATCCACTGATAATATTTCTCCTTCAACTCTTCTATTATTTCCTTTTCTTTCACTGAAGTCTTGTACCCTTTAGGGGTGCTCAAACTCGGCTCTGCACTTATTTCCTCAGCAAATTGCAATGCTGCTGTCACCCAAACATCCATTACCCCCTCTGCCAATATTTCAAGTTGTGTTACTATGGGTTGAGAGGTCGGGAGACTTATGTCAAGGCTGAACGAAGGTGCATCATCTTTCCAATGCCGAGGACGGGGAGAACTGCAAGATGACAGAGGAACGTTTTGAGTAATAATAAAAAATAATTATGATATAACATCAAAACTAATAAAAACGATTTTAAGTAGAACTTACACATTAAGAGGAGCTTCTTGCTCTGTTTGTCTTGCAGAAGATTCTTCGCAGGCCTAGTATTGGGGTTCCGGAGGACAGGTGTATTAAACAAAAAAGAGTTCAATAATGAATCAAAATTATTATTATATACTATCAAAATTAATAAAAAAATTTTAAGTGTAACTTACACATTAAGAGGAGCTTCTTGCTTCGATTGCATCGCTAGAGCTTCTTCGCAGGCTTGCTGTTGGAGTTTTGGAGGGCAGCTGGATTAAATAGAAAAGAATTCAATAATAAACCAAAATTATTATTATATACTATCAAAACTAATAAAAAAGATTTTAAGTGGAACTTACACATTAAGAGGAACTTCTTGCTCCAATTGCCTTGTCGGAATTTTTTCGCAGGCCTGGTGTTGGGGTTCCCGAGGGTAGCTATATGAAACAGAAAAGAGTTTAATAATGAACCGAAATTACTATTAATACCATCAAAACTTTTAAAAAGGATTTTAAGTACAACTAGGGGTGAAAATAGGCCAGACCAGGCCAGACTTTGCTCTTCAGGCTTGGCCTGTCATGTAGTTAATTAGACTGACATGCAACCTGCAACCTGCTATAGGCTTTTTTTAAAGTACTAAGCCTGACATGTTATTCAGTCTGGCCTGGCTTGAAGCCTGTTAAAAGGCTTGATAATTTTTTTTACAAAAATAAAAATATTATTTAAAAAATTTATTTTTTAATAAAAATATTTATATATAATATGTCATATTTAATATTTATATAAATTTTTAAACTTTTAAAGTATTTAAAATATACAAAAGTATTTATAATAAAATATAATAATAATGCAAGAGCATAAATCTTTACATGTGTGTCGTTAATTAAAGTAGTCTAGTTTAGCATATATTATTATATTGTGTTATGAGTTAGTCCCACATCGCCCGAGTCATGAAGGTTCCCCCTCCCCTACTAGTATAAATATGCATATGTACCCCTTTTGCTTATGAGTTAAATTGATTGAGTTATATATTTAAATAAGTTGTGTGCTTATTTTTCTCTAGACTCTTTGAGAGTAAGAGGTACATCCTTGGTTTAGCCAACTAAGATGGACTTTTGGCTATTTTCACCATAGTGGAGTTGTTAACCTCGTCAAGATTGGTGACCCAAGAAACGTCTCGACGTCAGTTTGGTATTAGAGCAAGGTCGGTCCTCGAATTGCTCTAGTAAAATTTTATTTAGTTCGTGGGCACGGTCTTTAGTACGGTTCTCTCGCTGTTGGTATGAGTCGTCGACTGTACGGATTGTTTGCTCCAAAGTTTCGGGTAATATTGTTCTTTTCTCTTCTTTTGGTGCCTTTTCTGTTGGTGATTATCGTTCATTTCCATCATAATCATTGGTGCATTCCCATCATTATTGTGCATCATCATCATCATCATAACATCGACACCCAAGCATCAACCTCATTGCATAGTAGTAAAAGATGGCTTCAAAGTGTAGAACTACTCAAGAGATTGAAATGGAGGAGTTACACCATCAAGTTAAGGAGTTACAAAAGCAACTTGCAAAATATGAAGCTGCTCAAAATAATCATGGCAAGCAGAGTGATGACAGTTCTTCAAGTGAAGAAGATAATGCAAATCCATTTTATTATTCTTCGTCTGAAGATTTGTCCACACGAAGAGCACGACACAACAACACGAAAGCTAAAGACTTAGGAATCAAAATTGATATTCTTGAGTTTGAAGGGAGACTCCAACCAGATGATTTCATCGACTGGCTTTGCACAATAGAAAGAGTATTCGAGCTAAAAGACATTCTGGATGATAAGCGCGTGAAGCTTGTAGCAATCAAGTTAAAGAAGCACGCGTCAGTATGGTGGGAGAATCTCAAGCGTCAACGAAAAAGAGAAGGAAGAAGAAAGATCAAGACATGGGATAAAATGCGTCGTGAGCTCAAGTGCAAGTTCCTTCCTGAATATTACAGACAAGACACCTTCATCAAATTTTATAATTTGAGACAAAAGTCATTATCTGTAGAAGAATATACAATAGACTTCGAAGAGTTGTTTATGAAGTGTGACATCCAAGAGCCTGAAGAACAAACAATTGCTCGTTATCTTGGAGGACTAAACACAGAAATTTCTAATGTTGTTCAGCTACAACCATATTGGACCTTGGATGATGTCATTAGGTTGTCATTAAAGATTAAAAAGCAAAGAACACAAAGGAATAACACTCAATCGCCGAAGGACAAAGAAGTCATCCTTGATGTTCAACAAGAAATGAAAACAGGATCTTATAGAAGCAACAAGGAGCGTGGATCATCAGGTAAGAAATGCTTCAAATGTCAAGGTTTTGTGCTTATTGCTGTTGATTGTCCAAACAGAAGGGTTATCACTCTTGTCGAGGAAGAGGTTAATGAAAAACCAATTCAGGAGTAAGAGGAGGAAGGTGAGGTTGACTATGCTATTGAAGAAGTTTCAGCCGATTGTGGAGAAGCTTTAGTAGTTTGTCGAAGCTTGAATACTGCAAAGGTAATAGAAGACGAGAGTTGAAGACGCCACAACATCTTTCACACAAGATGCACTATTGAAGAGAAGGTTTGCAAGGTCATCATAGACAACGGAAGTTGTGAAAATGTTATTTCAAATTATATGATAGACAAACTGAAGTTTTTAATCGAATTACATCCTCATCCTTACAAGTTGTATTGGTTAAAAAAGGAGAATAAAGTTAAAGTAATGAGGCGATGTTGTGTCCAATTTTCTATGGGAAGGAAATACAAGGATAAAGTATGGTGTGATGTCATCCCAATGGACGCGTGTCATTTACTATTAGGATGTCCTTGACAATATGATCGTCGAGCTATTCATGATGGTTTCAATAATACATACTCATTTATCAAAGATGGCAAGAAGATCGTATTAACTACATTACAATATGTAGATGGTTAAAAGAATCAAGCTGAGCTATGTCTTTTCACATCTTTCAAGACCAAGTGCACTCACCAATGGAATCTTTCGCCAATACAAGATGAGCTTTTTTCAACCCAAGAAGGATAATGCAGGAGCTCTTTCCAACCTAGGGAGAATGATGCATGAGCATATATCTTTACATTTGTGTCGTTAATTAAAGTAGTCTAGTTTAGCATATATTATTATATTGTATTATGAGTTAGTCCCACATCGCCCGAGTCATGAAGGTTCTCCCTCCCCTACTAGTATAAATATGCATATGTACCCCTTTTACTTATGAGTTGAATTGATTGAGTTATATATTTAAATAAGCTGTGTGCTTATTTTCCTCTAGACTCTTTGAGAGTAAGAGGTGCATCCTTGGTTTAGCCAACTAAGGTGGAATTTTGGCTATTTTCACCATAGTGGGTTATTAACCTCGTCAAGATTGATGACTCAAGCAACGCCCCCGCATCAATGAGGAAGGGCAAAAGCCTGTTTACTTTGCAAGAAAGGCGTTGCAAGGAGCAGAATTTGTCTGCACTCTTGTTTTGGCCTTTAGGAGATTACGACCTTACTTCTAATCCCACACCATCAAAGTCCAAACTAATAAACACATGAAGCATATCTGGCAAAAATAGATATAACAGGATGAATGCTACAGTGAGATGTGGAGTTGTCTGAGTTCGACTTAAAATATGAAGCACGGATGACCATTGTTGTAGTACCTCGCCGATTTCTTAGTCGAATATATTGGGACAATAAAAGAGCTTTGCCTCTTGGAACTTGTATGTGTATGGATCATTAAACAAAGTTTGTAGTGGGGCTGGAATCATCCTTGAGATTGAAAAAGGGAATCGAATAGAGCTCTTACTAAAATTCGATTTTCCAGCCTCTAATAACCAAGCTGAGTATGAAATTGTGCTTGCTGGTCTAAGAATGGCCAAAGCAGTCGGCCGCCTTGAAGGTCGTAATCTTTAGCGACTCACAAGTAATAATTTCACAAATCAATGGTGACTATCAGACCAAAGATTCCAATATGAAGAGGAACTTGAAAAAGATTCTAGGCCAACTGATCACGTTTCAAGAAGTTGAGGTCATACATATAACTCAGGATCTGAATGGTCGAGCTGATATCCTCTCCAAACTGGTCAGTACTAAGTTAGAAGGCAATAATAAAAGTTTGATCCAAGAAATCCTACAATCACCATCAATGGCAAAAGAAGTCAACAAATCGGATACTTTGATAGTCTCCAATATGAACTTGGGATGGATGACTCCAATTATCGAATACCTCAAGTTTGATATTATCCCTCAAGAAGAAAGGGAAGCAAAGAGATTGCTAAGAGAAGCTAAACACTATACAATGGTTCATAATATCTTCTACAGAAGAGAGATATCTACACCTCTACTAAAATGTGTTCCGACCTCGAAGATAAAAGAGGTCTTAGATGAAATCCACAGTGGCATCTGTGGAAATCATCTAGGGACAAAGTCGCTGGCAAAAAAAAGTGCTCGAGCTAGTTTTTATTGGTGGACCTTATAAAGAGACACTATCGACTTCGTCAAGAAATGCCCGCCTTGTCAGTTGCGTACAAATTTCCATGTAACACCTCCAGAAGAGCTCATCAGTATCACTTTTCCGTGGCCTTTTGCAAAATGGGGATTAGATTTGCTTGGGCTGTTTCCTTAAACACCCGGATAAGTCAAATACCTCATAGTGGGGATCGACTACTATACCAAGTAGATTGAGGCAAAATCCTTGGCCTCCATCATTGCACAAAAAAATCGAAAGTTCCTCTACAAGAATATTATAACAAGATTTGGAGTACCATTCTCAAACACAACTGACAATAACACTCAGTTCACTGATTCAATATTTAAAAGCTTGGTAACAAGTTTAAAAATCAAACACCAGTTCACGTCAGTCAAACATCTCCAAACCAACAGACAAATAGAAACTACTAACAAAGTTATATTATCCGAGCTCAAAAAGAGAATACAAAGAGCAAAAAGGGCATGAGCCCTATTGAGAAGGGAAGAAATGCCAGAGGTCTAACCTAGCCCTTTCTTTCATGCAGTGAAGCGGGGGCTAGAGCCAGAAGTATGGGATTGTTTGAAGGTCTTTCTGGTTTCAGCCGAAGTAAGTTCTTCATCAAACTAATCAGAAAAAAAAAGCTAGCCTTTGAAGGGAAGGAACGGACTTTAGGAAAGGAGCGAAAAAGCACTCTAAAATTTCCCTTCTCCATCAACACCTGAAAAATTTCCATTTCGACTTGCCTATAATATAGAAGTTATGATTCTCGTCGAAGTGAATGAAAAAAAATCAAAAAATAAGATTGTACAATGAAGTCGACAACATTCAAACATAAAAAGAAAAGCTTAATTTCTTCCTTAAAAATCCAAAAATATGTTCGGATAAGAAAGAAAGCATTGAAACAGAAAATGATTACAAAGTACAACAAAAAAATCATAAGTAGGAGCTTTGCCATGAACAACCTCATCTTTATCAAAAATAACATTGGTCAAATACCTAATTTTTTATTTTTTATTGTATGAGTAGAGCATGTTGTGGTCTACGTAGTACTTGGTGCGACTAAAAAGAAGCAATAATGAAGAAAGAGAAGGAACCTGATGAAAAGCACAAAAGGGCAAAAAACAATGTTTCTGGTTGTGGATGGGATGTGGTCAAGAGATGATTGCATTGTGTGGTTCCTCTTTTTCTTTGGGACGCATGGACATGCTGCTTGTCCTCATCGATTCTTCTCTTTCGAATCTTTCTAACACATAACCAAATAAATATAAATAAATAAAAGACTATTAAAAGAACTCAGCAATTAGGATTTCGTGGCTTTTTTTTTGTGCTTTTCTGTTGCTCTCTCTTTTTTCTTTTTTTTTTTTTATCTTCTTCTCTACTTCTTCCTTTTTTTTTGTTTCCTTTTCATTAACTAGTCGAACACATTTTAGATATGGTATTCATTTGATACTCGTTAAAAACGTATATTTTTTTTATGTCCAACTATGTTTTGATAAAAA
The DNA here is from genome assembly GCF_003086295.3 of Arachis hypogaea. Lineage (NCBI taxonomy): Eukaryota > Viridiplantae > Streptophyta > Magnoliopsida > Fabales > Fabaceae > Arachis > Arachis hypogaea. Next base: position 128,035,453 of record NC_092055.1, on the reverse strand, counting down.
ATTAAAAAATATTCTCCGAACATACTTAAACACACCTAAATACTATCGGGTATCAGCGTGTTCAATTTTATTCTAAACATGTATTATTAAAATAAATTTAAAAATAATATATTATTATTTATTGAAACAAAATTATAATTTTAAATATTTTATATATATGTCATGTCTCTATACCTTATAAAAATTTAAAATTAGTATATCCGTGTGTCTCATGTTATGTCGTATCCCGTTTCCATGGTAGACTAGTAGTGTGTTATCACATTAGTAAAAATAATTAATTTTTAAATACACTACTTAAAATTCATCTAAACGCATGAATTTTATATTGTAAGTCCAACAAAAATAAAATTTCACCTAGAATTTCTGTTATTTAAAGGAATACATTTTAAAAATGTTACAAAAATACATATCTTCCTGTATTTGGCAAATAAAATTGGTAGCTTGCTGCCTGTTGCTCTGTGATTGGTGGCCCAAGATGTTACGTTTTCTATGCCTGTGTTAGTTATACGATTACCACAATTAGTTACTAGTTACTACCAGTAGTTGTCTCACATAACTTTCTGTGTATAACCAGCAACAAGAAGTTCGCGAGGCAATGCACCGATTTTTATTTTATATTTTTAAGTAAATGTGGTAGAAAGTACAAACTCAAGCAAATAAATTTTGCAATTATCAGCGAGAGAGGCTGTCACTAGTCAAAAGATTTTTTGTCATGCAAATAAGAGCTACACTAGAGTTTCGTATTGTGCTGATAACTTTCATAAATATTTAGCAATTTTTTTTTTCAGTTAACTTTTGGAATTTCATTAAGACTACTCAAATATTTCATGGTATTAAAATTTATTTGTGTTTGTTAGTTGGGTATTATGCAAATATTCTGCAACATACACACTCCAAATAACTATCATAGGTATCAAAAAGTGTATTAAGAAAGATCCATATCTATGGTATTGATAGTTTATAAATATAGGACAATTCTCACCAATTGAGTTAAATCCACTTATCCACTCAATTATATAAGTATCAAAGCCTACCCTCTGGTTTATTGCGAACGAAATAACGAATTGTTGCCATAGGTACAAAAGCACAGCGTGCTTCAATTGGTTAAATCAATTGGAAATTTACATTTATTGTCTAGTTATGCAAAAAATGGTACAAATTTGTAGTACTTAAAACAAGATTGGTAATCCATATATGCCTCTTAATATATTGAATGCGTCAAGTATTGAAAAGGAATCTTTTAGTATTATGTGGGTGAGTGTGTAATGTGGACGTATTGTGATACTTAGAATTGGAGTTTGTCCAATCCATCTGACAGGACAAAAAAAAAAGATTGGTTGCACTCCAAGGCCAGAAGACCTGTTCTAATGGCATCTATGTGCCTTGTGGAAGTGCACCCGAGTACCCAGTTCGAATCTTAGCTGTGACTAGAAAACTCTTATAATAGAATTCATGGAAAGGGGAGGGTTTGTTAAGGGTGTAACTTGACAAAAAAAAATTGATTAAATTTTTTTCTTAAAAAACATGGGATTTCTGATATTTAATTTCTAGAAGTGTTTGTAACACCCCACATTTGATGTCAATTAGGTACATATTTCATTGAGAACTTTTAAAAGATGCAGTGATAAAGATCCAAACAAAGAGGGAGAGAAGTTGGGTTGAGGCCTGAGGGTACAAATACTACAAAACAATATTGTTTATTGCCCGATGCAAAAGTCACTTCGAGAAGCTACTAAGAATGAGTAAGAATGAGTTAACAGTGAACTTGAGTAATATAATTTAAATCCAAAAATATTATTTGTACACCAAAATCAACCAAAAAAATTAGCCACTATATATATAAATATATGTGTTATTTAATTTATTTTCAATGCGTATTTTGTATTTAACATGTATTTTTATACTAGTGGCTCATTTTGTTAGCTGATTTTAGTGTTCACATAGCATGATTGTTTAAATCCTGTGCTCAAACCTCAGTGCCATATAAAGAAATTAGTGTGCATAAATTCTGAGGATCACACGGGGAAAATGGTCATTTACACAAGGGGATGTTATGTACTTTAGAGAGAATGTGTGCTACTGCTTCTTTCATCAGATCTATAAGTGGACACTGGACAGTAATGGCAGCACAAGAAGTTTTCTTTCTAAATCTTCACTGCAATGAGCATGCCTAACCGCAGTGTAACTTCAAGGAGAGAACTTCGAGATCAACTTGTCAACATGGATAATGATATCATCTATTCGTGGACGAACGGTGGCCTGAGGCTGAAGCATCCAAGTCACAAACTGATGCAGCGCCTCTGGATACGGAGGCTTAGGTCCAGCTGGCCATTTCACCTGAGCATTTACAACAGCCAGTTGCAGGCTCCCGCCGGACTCGCCAAGTGCATATTCAAATGGAGATACCCCATACCTGCAAGATATCCCAGCCATTTCATCAAAAAGCCGCAATCAAACTTATAGCACTAGAAAAGAAGATAAAACACAAACCAAGCTAGTGCCATGTTTATAGGGGAGGTCAGGTCAGTGTCACATGTTGCAAAATATATGGATTCCGAGTGTCATGTAACCTATATCTTATGGAGGTTGGTGTATACTTTTATAAACGAAGGGGTGTTCTCCGTGTATAATATTATATAACCTCGTAGTAGAGATTATTTACCATGAACAAAATGACCAAACTAAGGCTATTGCATTGTCACAAATCACAATCTACCTTTATTGAAACGAGGAATGCTAGAGGACCATCAGAATTTATTGTCTTTGGCCATCAATTAGCTATCAATGTTTAAAAGTATGAGATAAAGTATGTTATTGGATTACTAGACTAAAGAAATTGAGTTGATGGCTAAGTGATGGCCAAAAACAATAAATTCTGATGGCCCCTTAGAATTTCTCTATTGAAAATGCACAACATACAAATGAACAGAATCGCCAAAAAAAAAAGGTCTGATCCTCACATAATCGCGTACAGTGTGCATCCAAGTGACCAAATATCAGTCCTCTCGTCAATATCAGCTTGGCTTGGGCAATCCCACAGCTCAGGAGCTCGGTAAGGGGCAGAGCAGTGTTCAGCCGCCCACTCCTACACAGGAAGTAGCAATCAGCAAGACAGAAAGCATGCTAGGACATTAACGTAAAACACAATTAACTTTTGTTGACGGAAAAAAAGGGAAAGAGAAAGAAGCACCTGCAACTGCAAAGCCTCTGATCGGGAGCGAATTTGCTTCCTGGCAGGTCGAGCACTGCCAAAATCCATCAGTATGGCAAGTGGCGGTTGGCCTTTTCTATGTGTTATGAGAACATTGCCTGGTTTGACATCATTATGTGCATATGGAGGATCTAAACCATGCATATGCTTGAGTCCTGCACAAAGCTGTTGGATTGATTTTACAGGGTCAAAAGCATAGTTATTTAACTTGCCCCAGCCATGAAATTGACCAAGGCACTGTGAACCAGTGGGTCACTTGTCAAAGCACTTGAACTAGAGTTAATAAAGTACTCCCTCTGGTCATAATGTCCAGTTATAATTGTGTTCATGCTTGCGGAAATATGATTAGAACATCTTGATTTTAGATAAACTCAACTGATTATACAAAATTAGCTTTATTAACTCTTCTTTAGTACTTATTTTCTCTTTCTACTAATCACACTTTCTCTCTCCTTTCTTTAATAGCATTTGTACCGAAAAGTTATATTAATGTTACCTAGCTTTTATAAATGGACACTTATTTAGACCAAATAAAGTTTTAGAAACAAACAGTTATTTGGGACAGCAGGGAGTAAATATATAAAAATTCAATTTAATAAATACACAAACATAAATAATTGACCCCAACAAAAGAGAAAAAAAAATGGATACTATGCAACAATAACAAGTTTGGCTCAAGTTGTAGTTGTCTATGCCAACTCTGTAAAATGTAATACGTTCAAGTCCACTTAGTGGAACTTCTCAATTTATGCAAAGATTTCTATGGTGCAAGGTTCATGAGTTGCTTCGCTAACTGGTTTAACTTTGACCAGCCGGTTCACACTGGTTTTCACCAGATCTGGCCAAAATTATCCAAGCTGAATGCTTATCTGATCCAAGCCAAGCACCAGACCAGACAAGCCAGAAATTCACTGGTTTCCTGTCCAAACAACTGGTCCAATCCAGGCTTTTTATAAGTGATTAAAAGGATTATAAAGAATTTAAACAGCTGTGGTCAATTAGGAGCAATGATACCTAAAGAACATTAAGAGTAGATATCAAAAGAGGATACAATAGACATCAAACTGAGGCCCCATCTCAGCCATTTAATCACAATATACTCCACAAATCTCCACATCATATTAAAATATAAACAAGTGATCATGAATTGAAAATCTTGGGTTGCAACAAGCAACAATTTATTCACTTAAACTCCACTACTTTCTTTCAGAATAAGGTAATAAGACAATAAAGTGGTTCTCTTTACCTGACTAAATATTTGAAGAACATCTGTGGTAGAATAGAACTCCTTCTTGGCTTTCATTGTATTAGCATTGTCAAACAATGTTCCATCCAAATGAACAGGAAATAGCAAGTAAGCTTCATGGGTCCAAGATGTCTCTTGAGTAGGCTGCCAGCAAAAAGCACATTTACTTAATCCACAACTAAAAGCATAGAGACATGTCAAGGAACAAAATAAACCCAAAAACAGAGAAATGCAGAGAAAAAAGTTACAAATTCCCAAGAAAAGAATATTAATATTAATATTACTATATTTTCTTTTTTACCCAAGCTAGAAAGTATTCTGAAATAATCCCAAAGACTAATATCGTATCTAAATTCCAAAACAATTTCTTCAGGTGGAAACCATGCGATGTGTGATGTGACCTTCACGGGCATCTCTTTACACTCCAAATTTTCGGTCTCTTTTGTAAATCATAATTGCATAAACAATTCACATGTATTGGAAATATCTTCAGCCGACAGAGCACAATTTATACTTGCAGATTGTACATTGACACTAACAAAATTTCATATGTTGGGTTACAACTTATAAGTTACCCAAAAAGTCTTCGTTGGAAAAGCCAGAATCAAGAAATAATACAAGCACATCATTCATCATACGGTCATTCTAGACTTCTAAGGTTACACTCTTGATTCATGTCTCTTAGTGACTTGGAAGTTGGAACCTCTACATTCTTAGCTGATACGCTAAATCTAAATTCTAGGACATGGAAATAAGAGTTAGTAGCAATCACTAGTTACCTTTACTGAAATGACTGCATGGTCAAGAAGTGGAAGCAGATTCGGATGACTGAAAAGAGAAGAAACACGGATCTCTTCCTTCACCAATGCCAATTGCTCACTATTCTGAATAAGAACCTTTTTCATTGCATAAGTTCCATCACCTGTGGAGAAAGAAAGAGCATACATACGATAGAAGATCCTCTTTTCATTATCATCAGAATTAAGATAACATTTCAGATCCAAGCAAGGCAGATAAGCAAAGAGTAAATCGAGTGGGTAAAATTGGAAATCGGCAAACCGGAGAGAAGAGAGGGATTCTTGAGCTTGTTGGCGAGGCCAGTGAGAGAAGAAGAGTCAGCGGGAACTTCTTTGACCAAGTAAACGTAGGCGAATCCACCTTCGCCGAGCTGCCGGACGACGCGGAAGCGATTCTCGTTGATCCAAACGTCGGCTCCGCCGCTAACGGCGTCGTATAAGGCGTTCAGACCAGAGAAGGAGCACCCCATCTCACTCGAATCACTCTTCGCATGCAGTGAGTGTTGTTCTGTTTTTGTTTTAAGATCGTGTTTGGAAGAGGCAAGTGATTTCTGATTCTGATTGCACGTTAATTGAACTCTACGTCTCTACGCAAATCAGAAATCGTGTGTTTGTTAAAACTTAAAACTTAAAAAGGAGAATGGCATTTGTAATAATCTTAAAAGAGTAACGAAAAATTTTCATTTTGTAAGGAAATCGTTTCAGGTATATAAGAATTAAGAATGAAGCCTATTTCAATCTAAGTATTTTGCTACTTGAATTAGAAAACTTTTATCTCCTTCCCTCTCACTTTTTTTATTTGTAAAATATATTGAATATCGTTTTTAACAATTTATTATGATAAAAAAATCTTATTAAATTAAATAAATTTATTATATTTAGTTCAGCTTAACTCATATTTATTAATATATTATTACATGTGAAATGTTGAATTAAGTTTTAAAGTGGTCTCTGAAGTTGCACTTAAACTTTAAAATGATTCTTAAAGTTAATAGTTATTTAATTTTGCCCTTAAACTTGCGCTCCAGGACTCATACTGATTCATAAGGCGCTTTCTGTTCATTGAAACACTAAAAACAACGTCATTTTGTATTTATTAAAAAGAAAAAAGAAAAGAAGAAAAACATGCTCTTCTTCCCCTTCCCCAATTCGAGGTCCTTCCCCTTCTCCTTCTCTTTCTCTAACCTGAGGTCCTTTCCTTTCTCCCTCCCCCTCCTTCTCTCCCTTCCTCTTCCCTTTCTCCTTCTCCAACCTGAGGCCCTTCTCCTTCTCCTTCCCCTTCCCCTCCCCTTCTCTAACCCGAGGCTTCTGCCACCACCTCTCGTCGGCTTCCGTCACGGCGCCACGTTACTCATCCCTTTCCCAATCTAGTCTCTCGTCTCTGTCTTTTCTCTTGTATGGGTTCTTTTTTTTTTCAATTTTTTTTATTGTATGGTTTTTTTCTCTGGCATTTGTTTTTAACCCTATTTTTGTAGTCCCTTTCTTGCTTTACTGGAATCTTTATTTCATTAGTTCACTACATAAAGTCCATGTAATTTGAAAGCATATATAATGTCTCTATGCATTTGTTATTCTGTACGGAGTGTATGAAGAAAAACAAAATAAGGTAATGGAGGAATTAATTTTGGGATTAGGGAGACAGGGGGAGACAGAGAAGAGACGAGAGAAGAAGGAGAGGCAGAAAGAGATAGAGAGGAGACAAGAGTTTAAGAGATTAGGTTGGGAAGGGGGGCATGCGGCGGGCGCGGCGCCGTGACGGAGGCCGGCGAAAAGCGGCAACAGAGAGAAAGGGGAAGAGAAGGGGAAGGGGCTCGGGTTAGGGAAGGAAAAGGGGAGGCTCAGTTTTTTTTTAATAAATATAAAACGACGACGTTTTAATGTTCCGATGAATGGAAAGCACATTAGGGACTAGTATGAGTCTCAGAGTGCAAGTTCAAGGATAAAATTGAGTAACTATTAACTTTAAGGACCACTTTGAGGCTTGAGTACAACTTCAAGGACTAATTTGAGACTTAACTCATGAAATGTCTAATGATACTAAATAATTTTGTTATGTATGTTATTAGTCAATAATACAAAAAATGATAAAAAAAAATTATTACAAATATCTAACAGAATCCGATAATATCTTTTAGAGCTAAGTCTTAAAGTAGTCTCTGAAATTGTACTCGAGGCTCAAAGTGGTTCCTAAAGTTAATAGTTACTTAATTATGTCCTCGAACTTGCACTCCGGGACTCATAGTAATCACTCAGACAGTTTTCGTCAGTTAGGCCCATCAGAAAGCACATATGAGATCGTTGACACGCTTGGGCTATCTGATGTGGAAGAGAAAAGATTTTGGTGGCCATTTGGTCCCTGAATCATTTTGAAAAACTTTAATCTCTAAATTTGGTGAAATTCAGTGACATTGGTCTTTTCTCTTCTCTCCTTCTCTGCCACGATCTGCACCACCATCAAAAACTTCACCTCCACCTCAACCATACGTGCTGCCTTTGGCAAATTTTTCATCCCCAAGTCCCGCATCAGTGCCGCCACCAAAATATTCAATGCATAGTAGATGAAATCTTATAATATGCTTGTTTTCTTGTTGAAGACCAGTATAGCAATTATGTGATTCAGGTTGGTCATGCACTTTAAGGCAATTATAACTTACTCTTGTCCCCTTTAAAATATTTTTTATTTTCTAATTCATCTTTTGATGTTTAATTTATAAAGATAGAACTCTTTCTTTTAATTTTTGGATTAGTTATTTTTCAGCTAATATTGTCTTTCAGCATTGCATTACAGTATGATTTTTTTTCTTCTGTAGCTTATGCTGTATCTGAGGTCTATTACCTTATTAAAATTTTTTCTCATATTTTGGACTCTATATTGTAGACAGGTTTGATTTTTTTTTTTTTTACTCCAATTATGAATCTGTTGATGCACATCTCCAATTTCTGCTTTGATTAGTGTTAGTTATATATTCAAGTCTTGCACCTGAGTGGAGAGATTATTTTTGTTACTAACGCGAGACAATAAATCTCTAGTTATCTGATCCATGTATTCATCCCTTTTGACTTTCTTTTTCTACCTCTATTTAGTGTCTTTCCCTTTTTTTTATTTGAATCAAATGCTTGAATTGAAATTGCAGCATGTTATGGAGAAAGGAACACCACATGAAAGGAGTCAAATTTTAAGTAAGTTTATTGGGAGTATTATGCAACTGGGTAAGCATAAGTATAGATATTAATATTATTGAGAAGTGTTGGGAACATGGTAATGAGATTGAGCGAGATGCTTTGCTTGAAGATTATAGGTTATGTGGCTGAGAATGTTCTAGTCTATTATACGAAGAGATGGGGAGGGGTGAGGAGGAATTTATGGTGTGCAATACTGTAAGCTTGTAAAGTTCCTATGAAGATAGAGAGGACAAGGTTTGCAGAATAGATGCGACGAAAAGAGAAGAGAAGAACTGCATTTATTGAATCAAATTTAGGGATTAGGGTTTTTCAAATTGATTTAGAGACCAAATTGCCTCAAATACCTTTTCTCTTCCACATCAGATAGCCGTTGGGCTTGCCAGTGTGTCAGGACTGATGCCACATGTGCTTTTCGATGGGGCCTAGCTAACGGAAACTGTTCGAGGGATTACTTTGAGTCCCAAAGTGCAAGTTCAAGGATATAATTAAGTAATTATTAATTTCAAAGACCACTTTAAACCTCGAATGCAACTTCAAATACCATTTTGAGGCTTAACTCTACTTTTTATTACAAAGGTATTTTCTAATAGATATTAATTACTTGGTAATTTTTTTGTGTTGAAGTATTTGATAGCATTATTCTTATTTATTTGGCATAGGTATCAACTATGTGATGATGATGATGTAAACTTAGTCAGGAGATGGCATAATTATTTTTCCAGAATTCATGTTTTAGAATTATTTATTTTTTTGGTTGATTTGTGTGAGGAGGATTCTTTAGAAGTTGGTGATGATACCAGTCAGGTGGAACTATGAGAAAGAACATTATAAGATTAATAGTTGATCTAAACATGTCACTTAAGGACAGTAATGATGGGTCAAATCATGAATATCCAAATATATCGCCAAAGGACATATGGCAAGTAGATGTTGAAAGTCACGAGGATCTATAATTAGAAACCCAATTATCGATCCATATCAAGTTAACCCTGTATCCAATTGTTAGAAGGTAGAAACTAAACCAGTTGATATACTTGATGATGATGAGGAGGAGGATGTTGAAATGAACTATTTCACAGACTCACAATTTACACTGATTCAGATTGCTATTTTTCAGCCATATGATCATTCCCATCACTTTACCATGTTGAATCTCGATGCAATAAACTAAGATTTGTCTATTGGTTAGGGAGGCCCCGATGATCCGACCAATGAGTTCATAGTTTGGCAACCGTTTGAGAACAAGGAAGAAGTTCTTATGACAATAAAGACGTATATCATCAGGAGATCCATAGAGTATAAATTATTAGAGAGTTACCATTTGAAATATTTAATTTAGTGCACTCAATTTAAAGTGGGTTGTCAATTGTTCATATGCATTTTCTACTATCAAAGACCCGAAAAATAGGAGTTGAGGAGATATAATAGTCCTCATTCTTGTATACAAACATTAATAGGGTAGGTCATCGAAGGTTGGACTCGAAGGTGATAGCTCAAGCGATCTTTACAATAGTAAAAGCCAATTTGACCATTAGCATAAGGGTTATGCAAGGATCTGTTGAGACCCACTTTGACTACAAAGCATCATATAGAAAGGTTTGACTTGCAAAGCAGAGGATAATTGCTAAAATATACGGAGATTGAAGAAAATCGTACAATAAACTTCTTAGGTAGCTATTTGCAATGCATATGTACTTACCAGATATTTGTCAAGACATTGTCTTTAGTTATATATGCAGTATTAAACAAATTTTTGTTCTAACAGTTGTTATGGTGTAAGCACATGATGTTGCCTTATGTTCTAATAGTTATATATGCCCCGTTTCTCCCCTCGAAGTTGCACATGAGGTAGGTGGTCATCCTCTAGCTTATGCAACTGAGGAGAATCTAGATGATATACAGGAAAATCATGTGGTATATCGGCAATAACTTGATCTTGCGGATCTCCCTCACCAACGAACACTAAATGTGCCCACTAGTAATACCACAGCAAATACTCCTAGAACGGGTGCAAATCGAAGTTGTGATGCAAATGTAATCGATGGTCACCTTGAGCATGCTACATGTCATACTAGCCCTGTAAAAACTCTGGATACCACTCACCTCTTCTCAATGACCATTATGACCGAGCATCTCATCAATGTTCAATGTTGCTGTAGGGATATGCTGATCAGCACCAAACTGCTTGACCACACAGTCCACTTGATGCTACTCGATGATTGGAAAGCATAGTAGAGAGCACACAACATTCTACATACTCTCGCCCTGTAGTATGCTTTCCGGAATGATGTGCTGGAAGAGCGGATCATCATACGGAATCCATTCAACCTGCAAAGAATCCACGTTAGAAAATACATAATAATGCAATTATTCATGAACACTTTTGTACTTAAACACAAATATATGGATTTCATACATCGGTCATCCTAATACTGTTAAGAACTCGTCTCCAAATCCTCAGCCTAGTCTCCTCACGGTCCCTAGTAGACTCGTATCCCAACCACCTACAAATCCCATTAGTTCTCATAAATTAACATTCTTATTAAAAATCTTTGAGAACAATGAAACAAATAAAAAATACCTTTGAGCCAAGAAAAACCTCTTCTCATTAAATCATTTGGGTCAACAAGGAATGATGCGATGATACGCCCAAGATAGGAGTAAACCTCTGCATCCACCCAAGTTTTGCTGCCTGCTATGTGTGGCTCGACACATCTGATGGTAGAAAAAGGCCAACACAACCATATCCCAAGACATCTGTCTATACCAATCAAGATCTTCTAAAAGTGGCAACCACCTCATGTGGACTTGAGAGTCTAATGCATCCGAAAATAGGATACCTCCTATAATCTGCATGATCCCTCCCTCTGGTGCATGTTCCTCTGTGGAGTCTTCATCTAAACCCTGACATACTCTCTTCTGGAACCACGATAGATTCACGACCCACTTACTATGATCCTGTCTGTTAGTGGGCTACGGTACGACTCTTAGCAGCTGTTGTCATAACTCCTCCATGCTACGTCCACCACAGAACAGCTCCCACCTTATCATGCAACCACGAACAGGATCTCTTTCTGTCCGAAGACCCAATTGATAAGCCACGTCCTGCAAAGTGATTGTCATCTCCCAATAGGACAAATGAAAAGTGTGTGACTACAAATGACGCCTCTCAATGAATGCAAACACTAGTGCCCAATCATGGTCCCACTCAAACATGTAAGCTACATGTTCGAAGTTGACTCGTGTGAGGAATGGTCTGGCTAACTCGCTATGTCATGTTAATATATGTCTTCTAGTACATAAGATCTTACCACCCTAAAAAAAATAAAATTATATAAAACTTCGACTGCAAAAATATAAATTTTATATACATTGAATACAATAATTTAAATTTTATATTATGTGCCAAAGTCATTCGATAATATAATCATCCCCATCTAGTCTATACAGGTTTTACTCATATCCTCTTAGCAAATTCTGCTTCATTCGTACGGTCTATATAAAAGTTCAAAAATATAAAAATAATAAGGACAAATTAAAGCTAAAATAAAATTCACATAAAAATTAAATCATATTATACTAATAATAAAGAATATCAACGTACTCTTACTTGGTTTATAATTTATTTCTATATATTTTAATCTAATATGCTACAATCTGTCCTTTCTTCAGCTAATCTAAGTTAGGTGATCGAATCTGTTTATTACAAAGCTAATGTTGATCCAGAACCAAAATTAGGTTATCCTAATAACCACCTCCCCTCCTTTTCGCAGGGTAATTTATTACTATACATAATTAATAATTTATTATCATATTTCACTAATAATAAAGAACACATAATACTAATGCTAATAATATAACTATACTACTCTAAATACACTTTAAATTTAAATTAAAATTATAAACAAATCTATTATAAATATTTATCTTTATATATTGTAATCTACTTTAAAATATTTATTTCTACAATAATTAAAAATTACATTATATATTACTATTATGGAACGCTCTAGGAGGCTTCCAACTACTATCATCGGCTCTAAGTGCGGCCTTGATCACTTGGGATCTATCAGATATAATCAAAAGCCTTTCTTGTGATGTCACATATTGTCTCATCTTGGTAAAGAAGAACAACCACAAATCCATAGTCTTAGACTCGACAATTACAAATACCACAGGAAGGATGTTACTGTTACCGTCTTGTGCCAGTGCAATTAGCAACACACCACCATATTTGTCATGTAGATGCGTACTATTAACGGAGACGAAGGGCTTGCAATGCTTGAAATCCTCCGCACAGGGAGGAAAAGCCTAGAACACCTTATCAAATTAGTTGCAGTCGCGTACCACCAAGTGCCCATCAAGTACGGTACCGCCCTGAAATCACATATTGTTCCGGGACAACAACTCTGCAATGCTTGAAACAACCTCGGAACCTTATTATATGACTCCTCCCAATCACCATATATCTGCACAATTGCCTTTTGCTTTGGCATCTAGACCTTTCTGCATGAGGTTTGAAGTGATAGCTTTGCTTGACTGCACTTTAATTTGTAGAACAGGGATAATAACTGATGGGCTGGACTGTATGAAGGGCAAGATGACGTTACATATTAGGTTGCACTCCAACTATCTATGGTCCTGAGACATGGTGGGGGCTAAACAGGTGTGCAGAATACTAAATTTACGCACCTCCCTGACGAATAAAAATATAATCGGTAGGCATTCAAAACCAAAATAATCATGATAAATAAGAATATACACTACAATATAAAGTAAGGCTTACCAATATTCGAGATTCTGTTGGAGGACAATACAGAGACTTCATGGACATCCTGCTACAAATTTCTTGTAACGCACATGATGGTACTTTAATCGATCCAACTTAACAACTTGGTACTCAGCACTTCTCCGAATGCTGTAATTTTTTACACCTTGCATGATTGCCTTTCTGCTTTTGAATCTTGACCAATGCGAAACTCCACACCACCGCTATGTTGTAATCGTCCCCATCCATATTGGAAAATGGAGTTTTCTCGTGCATCAAGTCCAGATCCAATGTATGATAGTGACTAGGTATAATTGATAACTCCAGAATTGGTTGCGAGACAGGCAAAATATACCAAACTAAAGCACTGACCAGAGTCTCTAGTATTAACTCCTCCTCGTCATCATCCTCAGAAGAACTACTGTCGTTGCTATCGGCAACATACTCCTCATCAGACTCCTCATCATCCATGTCCATGTCTACTACTGGCCTAGCACAGTGTAGCCATGGTGATGCAAGAGGTGGGTCATCCTGGACATAATTCAAGTGGCCAGAACCACCACCACTAATATTACCAGCTTTCGCAGAAAGCTCTATTAGTTGTTTCGCCATGATTCTCCCATGGATATCAATCATGAGGTGCACATGCTCATCACCATCGAGCCAAACTAGACGAAACCGAAATACTCCATTGCTCATCGGTAATAGCAACCTATACCCAACTCTTTCAACCTCTTTTGTCCCGTTAGCACCTAGGTTCATCAATATTAGACTCTTTAGCTCAAACAAAGAGTTTACTCTCCGAGTGCGTAACGAAATAGGATTATTGATAAACCCCTATTTTATGATGTATTTTGTGGTCAATTGAGTGTTTTTATCAATTCTTCACCCACTTATTCATGTAAATTGCATGATTTTACTATTCCTTCCTTATTTTATGATATATGTGAAAACATATTTCCTATGCTTTAAAAATATTAATTTTTATTATCATTTACTACCATTCGATGCCGTGATCTGTGTGTTAAGTAATTTCAAGCTTTATAGGGCGGGAATGGCTTAAAGGACAGAAAGGAAATATACAAAAATGGAAGGAAAGCACAAAAATGAAGTTTTGAAGAAAAGGCAGCGACACGCACGCGTGAACGACGCGGACGCGTGCCTAGTGCAAAATGGCAGCGACGCATACGCGTGGACGACGCGGACGCGTGCTTTGAGCAGAACGCAAGTGACGCGTACGCGTGACCCACGCGCACGCGTGGCGGACGCTACGTGCAGAAATCTGCAGAAAATGCCCTTAGCAATTTCTGGGCCCTTTTTTGGCCCAGATCCAAGCCAAGAAACACAAAATAGAAGCCAGAGAATGGGAGAATCAACAACAACAATTCAGATACAACATTCATTCACATAATTTTAGGTTTAGATGTAGCTTTTAGAGAGAGAGGCTCTCTCCTCTCTCTTAGGATTAGGATTTAGGACTTCTATTATGATTAGGCTACTTCTCTTCAATCACAGGTTCAATGTTCCTTTAATTTATGTTTCTCTATACTTTTATTCTAATGCTTTTACTTGTATTTGACTTATGTTGCTAAATTGGCTTATGAACCTTCTCATATTAGATTTGAATATTCTATTTAATGCATATTGAGGTATTTCAGATTTAAGATTGCTTTCTTCAAATTTATGTTATTAATGCTTTTAATTTAATTTAGATTCATCCCCCTTTGCTTTGGTTAAGTAATTGGTGACACTTGAGTTGTCAAACTCAGCTGTTGATTGAAAATTGGAATTCTTGCTGGTTGATTTAGATCCTTCTAAAGCTAGTCTTTCCATAGGAGTTGACTAGGACTTGAGGAATCAAGTTGATTAGTCCACTTGACTTTCATTTATTTAGTAAGGGTTAACTAAGTGGGAGCAAAAGCCAATTCTCATCACACCTGATAAGGATAACTGGGATAGGGTTTCCAGTTCTTATACCTTGCCAAGAGATTTTATAATTATTAATTTATTTTTCTTGCCATTTAAATTACTTGTTCCCTATTTCAAAAACCCAAAATTCTACCTTTTTCATAACCAATAATAAATGCACTTCCCTGCAATTCCTTGAGAATACAACCCGAGGTTTAAATACTTCGGTTATAAATTTTATTGGGTTTTGTTACTTGTGACAGCCAAACTTTTGTACGAAATGATTCTCTGTTGGTTTAGAAACTATACTTACAACGTGATTCTTCTTATAAAATTCTTTACTAGCAAGAATCAGTTCGTCAAAATGGCGCCGTTGCCGAGGAATTGCAACTGTGTGCCTTATTATTGGTTATTGTAAATATTTTCTTTTACCTGTTTATTTGTTTTTATTTTCGTTTTTTAATTTTTATTAGCTATTATGAGTTCTCACACCCATCGCTTTGAGTTTGGTTCTAATATTGTTGAAAGGAATGGAAGCTATAACAGGAACATGCATCAAGGTCAAAACAATCAGAGATGGACGGAGCCACGATGATCTGATCAACCCTTTAGGCAACAACACCTTCCAAAGTACCATGGACGACGACCATTCAACAATGCATGTCGAGACAATAGTTATGGTGGACCCCTTCATGACAACCATCACTCACCAAATTACTATGGTCAAAAGCCATTCCGAGGTGCGTACCAAGATAATAGATATGGTGGACCCCCTTATGATTACCAACAAGCCCCATCATATACCTATGAACCACCTCCTCAACATAGCTATGAACCACCACACTCACAAGCCCCCTACCACGATTCACATCCATATGACCCTAACTTATATCCACCCCAATTCCAATCCAATTACTCCCAAGAACCACCACTTCCCTATGCACCATGTCCATATCCATCGACCCAAGAATCACAGGAGCGTCTCAAGGAAACAGTGGAAAATTTTC
This sequence comes from Arachis hypogaea, assembly GCF_003086295.3. Taxonomy (NCBI): domain Eukaryota; kingdom Viridiplantae; phylum Streptophyta; class Magnoliopsida; order Fabales; family Fabaceae; genus Arachis; species Arachis hypogaea. Next base: position 128,019,333 of record NC_092055.1, on the reverse strand, counting down.
ATGCAACCCTTCACCAACTGGAGCAAGCGATCAATCGATTACCTTCCAGACATTCGGACACTCAAGGAACCCCCATGGCTTTATGTGGACAATCTAATGAAGAACGTAGCATGAAGGAGATACTAGAAACTCTGATGGACAGTAAGGAGCATGACTTTGTACTGGAACAAGTGGAAGAAGCCAAAATTATCGAAGAAGAAGAATTGGTTGAAGAAGTAGAGCTTGCAAAACCACTGGAAACACCTATTCCAAGGCCATTACCACCCAATACAAATTTCAAGTAGGTAAAATCCTTAGCCCTTATCTTTACTTTTCCACTTGAATATGGTTTGCTTGAAACAGATGGCCAGCTTCGAGCTCTTTGCAGCTTTAAGAGTAAAAGAGAGATGGTTCATACTCAGAGCTGGTATGCAAGATTCAATGAGGTTCCACGCTTCAATTTGAGGTACAAGGATTGGTCTCGAGTTCGATTGCATGGGTCTCAGAAGATGTTTGGTCATCTTAGTGAGAATACAAATTTCATACCGCCCGGCTGGACCAATGTAAATCGAAACAAAGGCGGATACAAAAATAAGGTTTGGGATCCTGGAATCTATTCTGACATTCAGTACCCCGGGAGCCTGAAAACATGTTTGAACTTACTCAAAGGCTTTACGTGCCTTGTTTGGGACCCCGGAGGCTGTTGGCATTCCAAATGTTGGTGGAGATTTCTGGACGAGTTCAAACACAAGCCACCATAACAATGAGCTCATCAAACGTCCAACTTAAGGACTTTAACTAAAAGTGCTAGGTGGGAGACAACCCACCATGGTATGATCGTTCCTTTTTCAATTTTAATTTTATTTCGTTTTGTTTGTTTTCAAATTTTATTTTATTGAACCTGGAATTATTCATAACATCCATATTAGCACTGCATCTGGCATATTGCATACTGTATATTGCATAAAAAAATGCACCCCACGCGTGCGCATGGGCCACGCATGGGCGTCGAGTCGAAATCGACGTAACAATCCAACACCCAGAAAGTTGGGCTGGAATCGTGCGGCTGGTATGCGTTAGGCACAAATTAGGCCACGCGATCGTGTTGGTGACGCGAACGCGTCACTTTCACTTCACACACACCACGCGACAGTGTGGGCAACGCGTACGCGTCGCATGAATATTATTGCCTCCTAAAATGGAAACAGAGAGTTGCGCCAAAACGACGCTGGAATTGTGCGTTTAGCACAATTCTGAGCGACGCGTACGCGTGCTCCACACGTACGCGTCACTTGCATTTCCATCCATCACGCGATCGTGTCAATGACTCGTTCGCGTCATTACCTTTCTGCCCTAACCACGCGTCCGCGTGGATTTAATTACACTAACCCCCTTCGACGTGGAACCCTAACCATTTCGCGTCCCCAAAACCCCCCTTCCCCTCTGCACTCTCCCTCTTCCCTTCTGCCACCACCACCCCGCCCCACCTCGCCGCACCCCACCACCGCGCCGCCCTCGCAGAACCCTCCTCCTCCCTTCTCTTCTTCTTCCCTCTTTCTCCTCTTTCTCCCCATCTTCCCCTCCACTCCACTGCCTCCCAGCCCCACCACCGAACTACCATCACCGTCGCCGCGCCCCCTACCGGCCACCATGCCCCCAACCCTCCCCTCCTCACCCCTTCTTCTCCTTTCCTCCCCCATAACCCCCTTTCATCCCCAACCACCAAACCGCCACCCTGCCTCCACCGAACCGCCGCCGCGACTGCCTCCCAGCGCCGCCGTGTCACCACCACCACCAACTCTCTGAATCCAAATTCTATACTTCCGCACACCAGGTTCCGCCAAACGCCGATTCTGTTCCCAGTTTTTAGTTAATTCTGCATATTTTCTTTTCGAATTATGTTCAAATTATGATAGTTAGAGATGCATGATCGTAGTGGATTTTAGGTGGTTAGGTAGCTAGGATGTGGTTAGTGAATTTAGGCCTGATAATTGCGCCATTCTTGTTAATTGTTTTATCTGTTTCGTAATTCTGAATTTGCTGTGATGATAATGCTGTTCATATGTTGTTCTTTACTATTCCTTAATACAGATTGAGTTTGTTTATTCTGAATTCATGAGAATTACTATTTGCACTACCTTATTATCATATGAACTGTTTCTGCTGCTGTTTATTACCCGGGAATGTCCAATTTTTAGACAAAATGCTGTCCAATTTTTTTCAGCAAATTGTTTCACTCAACTCCCATTCATGAATTAGTTTTGGAAATTTCAAATTTTGCACTAAATGGTTTTAACCAAGGCAATTCATGAATGCACGGGCTAGCTTTCCTATACTTTCTTATTCCCGTATTCATTAAATAACATTATTGATGATTCTACTTTAATTTTGTAATTTTTTTCTATGATTAATCATAAATAATCTGCAATATTTACTTGACTATGAGTTACTTGTCATTTAAGTTTGTGCAATTTTAGTTAATTGGAAACCACAACACCATGCCACTGACTTTAACTTCATTTTAAATTCTTAACCACTTTTAACTTTCTAACTTTTTAGCTTTCAACTAACCATTTTAAAACCACTTCAAGGCATGATTACTGTTTTTCCTGATTAACAAGAATTCTGCATATCATAGATTTTGGATTGTGATTTTCATTCTCAAACTTTTAACTTGAATATAATCCAAAATTTTACATCCATTTAACTCAATTCATGCTTATATTGCTCTTTTATTCTTCTTTTGCCACTCTATGCTTATATTCATAAAATCCTATTTGCTTACTTATTTTCCTGCTTTAGTTCTTAAACTGTATCCTGAAATTTCTGTTTTTCAGGATGTCTGACCCTAAAAGCAAAGAAAAGGGCAAGGCAACCACAGGAAAAAGAAAAATAGGAGAATCCTCTACTTCTATATTGGATATCCTCCATGATGATTCCTGGTGGGAAAAGAACTTTACCCCACAGGAAAAGGCTGATCAATTGGTGCCTGCCACAGACCCAGTAAAATTTGCCAACAGATACTGTGAGCTAAAGTATCCGGTCTTTGCATCTTTTAGGAACCTATACTTGGAAAAGACCCTGAAAATTCCAGAAGAACTCAAACAATACACCTCAGAACAAATTAAACAGAGAGGCTGGTTCTTCCTGGAAAGGAACTTGACTGAAGTCAACTCATCCTAGGTCAGGAAATTCTACCGCAACTACTTCAAAACGTCCCTGGATGCAGTACAGCTTAGAGGCAAACAGATTCTGGTTACTGAAGAAGTAATTGAAGAAATCCTCCAGCTCCTACCTAAATCAGATAAGCCAGATGGTTACCAGAAGGCTGAAGAGGATATGAGATTCATGAGGTTTGACTGGGACGCAGTGAAGCAGAGAATAGCTATTGATCCCACTGTCCCTGGGTCATGGGTAAGACAATAACAAACCCAAAGGACATAAAGCTTATCTACCTGAACGATGAGGCTCGGCTTTAGCAGCAGATTCTGAGTAACTACGTGATGCCGAGCACTCATGAGACTGAGGTGCCAGCTGCCACGATTACCCTCATCTGGTGTGTGATGGAGGGAAAGGACTTATATCTTCCCCGCTTTATCCGATATTACATGGTCAGAGTCCATGTCAGAGGCACCCTCCCTTTCCTATATTTGATCATTCAGTTGGGCCGTCGAGCTGAGGTGCCCTGGGAGCTCGCAGATGAGAAGCCAACCGCCGCTGACTGCAAGAAGATCATCCCTCATAGCAGGAAGTTTCAGGCTTTGGGCTACAGACCTCTATTTCTCACTGCCTCTGCTAAGGCAGCCACATCTTCTGCTGCCCCTTCAGCACCTACTGGGCCAGCCACCACCACTGCACCCTCCCCTGCTCCCGAGCCCATTTATCACCTCGTACACCGACTCTTCGCACGCCTGGATTGTATGGAGCGTCACAATAAGCGACGCTATGAGTACTTAAAGTTGATGATCCGATCCGACAGTGACATCCCCTCTGAGCCTGACACACCATCGGAGCCATCTGATGCGGAGACAGACGATCATGAGGAGGAGGCAAGTGCAGAGGCTGAGCAGGCAGGACTTGAGCAGGCTGTACCACGTCATGAGGAGCCCCATCAGATACAGCCAGTAGATCCAGAGGTCCCTCTACAGACAGAGCCTCCGCTTCAGCAGGCAAACCCTCCGACACTCATAGAGACTGCAGACCCTCAGGCCACCACCGAGATACCAGCAGCACATCCTTCCAGAGACGACACTTCTTCACACACAGCTTGATTGAGCATCGAGGACGATGCTATTATTTAAGTGTGGGGAGGTCGCCATCTCTAGCGAATCTTTTTGGTGAACCACTTTCAAACTCTTTTTATCCTATTTTGCTTATTTTCTGTATTTTATTTTTATCTTATTTATCCTTCAATACTTGCACATTTTCCTTTTACTGTATTTCTGTTTACTTTATTTTACACTTTGGTTTGTATATATCTTAGATATTTAGTTTAGTTTGCACTTTTAGCTTATTAAGTTGTGATATAGAAAATATGGATTAATTAGCTTAGTTTGCCCTTTTAGCATACGATAACTGTGTTTAATTAAAAATAAAAGAGTAAACTAGAAAGTTTAGTTTAACAGAATCACAACAATCCACACATTAATATATATAGCAATAAATGTTAGTTAATTTGACAATATTTTTTCAAGAAAAATACCTATTTTTATAAAAGCCATTCCAAGATTCACAATGAGTTAAATGAAAACTCTTGATTTCTACTTGCATGACATACATAACTGATATATGGTTTTTGAGCCAAAGAACACACAACCCGTGAGTTTTTGAGCTTAATTGCATGGTTACATTTAACCATAAATTTCATTCCTGTGTGTTTCGCACTTCTTTTCTATGATTGCAATCTTTACTTTGTTTCAATCTATATGTCCAATATAAAATGTAGATACATACCTGCATGTGATTGAGGCCATTAATTATTTTTGCTCACTTATCCCAAATAAGCCTACCCTTTTATGTTACCCTTGTTTGCCCCCTTGAACTTTTTAACCCCCTTTTTTTGTTATATAACCACATCACTAGCCTTAAGCAGAAAAACAAATAAAAAAAATCCCAAATTGAATCTTTGGTTAGCTTAAGATAGAGATTATGCATCAGCTAAGTGTGGGGAAATTTATGGAAACATGGGATGATAGGAAAAGGGTATTAAGTTAATAAAATAATCAGAAATTTGTAAGCATGCTCATGTGAAACCAAAATAATTAAAATACCATGTGCATTGAAAATATTGTGTTTATGTTTCAGATTTAAAAAAATTTCTTTTAATTAAATAAATAAATAAAGGGACAAAATCACCCGAATAATAAGTTTAGTAAAGGAATCAATGCATATGGAGGTAAAATCAAAATAAACTTGGTACATGAGTATGTGACACAAAAGTGGGAAAATTATGGGAAGATTAGGATAATTTTAATAGAGTATGTATATGTTAGTTGAGATCTTAGACTAATCAAGGATTCAATTTATAGCTCACTTAGCCTTATATATATCCTCACCTTTACCTTGGCCCCATTACAACCTTGAAAAAGACCTCATGATATTTTGTATGCATACATTGTATATTTGTTTATTGGTTAGATGAAGAACAAAGTTTTAGAAAGCATGAATAAAAAAGAATATAGTGATTAACCCCAAATACTGAGTGACTAGAGAGTAAACACAAAATCCAGTGAGGGTTCAATAGCTCATCTCCATATATCCAAATTTAATTATTAATTGTCTTGCAAGTTTGTGAATTCCTTTAACTCAACTCAATTGTGAAAGAGCTTTAACATGATTTAGGCTTGGCTATGCATATATGATTCCTTGAAAATATGAATCAAATTAACCACATGTAAGCTCTATATATATAGGTGGACAGTAATTAGAATTGCATGATTCATTTAGGTAGCTTGCATTTAGAATAGATTGCATTGCATAAGATTCCACCATTCTACCTTCATTCTTTTCTCTTGGATTTAGCATGAGGACATGCTATTGTTTAAGTGTGGGGAGGTTGATAAATCCCTATTTTATGATGTATTTTGTGGTCAATTGAGTGTTTTTATCAATTCTTCACCCACTTATTCATGTAAATTGCATGGTTTTACTATTCCTTCCTTATTTTATGATATATGTGAAAACATGTTTCTTATGCTTTAAAAATAATAATTTTTATTATCCTTTATTACCATTCGATACCGTGATCTGTGAGTTAAGTAATTTCAGGCTTTATAGGGCATGAATGGCTTAAAGGACAGAAAGGAAACATACAAAAATAGAAGGAAAGCACAAAATGGAGTTTTGAAGAAAAGGCAGCGACGCGCACGCGTGAACGACGCGGATGCGTGCCTAGCGCAAAATGGCAGCGATGCGTACGTGTGACAAGGAAAAAACTCCAAATCACGCAAACGCGTGACCCACGCGCACGCGTGGCAGACGCTACGTGCAGAAATCTGCAGAAAACACCCTTAGCAATTTCTGGGCCCTTTTTCGGCCCAAATCCAAGCCCAGAAACACAGAATAGAAGCCAGAGAATGGGAAAATCAACAACAACAATTCAGATACAACATTCATTCACATAATTTTAGGTTTAGATGTAGCTTTTAGAGAGAGAGGCTCTCTCCTCTCTCTTAGGATTAGGATTTAGGATTTCTATTGTGATTAGGCTACTTCTCTTCAATCACAGGTTCAATGTTCCTTTAATTTATGTTTCTCTTCTACTTTTATTCTAATGCTTTTACTTGTATTTGACTTATGTTGCCAAATTGGCTTATGAACCTTCTCATGTTAGATTTGAATATTCTATTTAATGCATATTGAGGTATTTCAGATTTAAGATTGCTTTCTTCAAATTTATGTTATTAATGCTTTTAATTTAATTTAGATTTATCCCCCTTTGTTTTGGTTAAGTAATTGGTGACACTTGAGTTGTTAAACTCAGCTGTTGATTGAAAATTAGAATTCTTGCTGGTTGATTTGGATCCCTTTAAAGCTAGTTTTTCCATAGGAGTTGACTAGGACTTGAGGAATCAAGTTGATTAGTCCACTTGACTTTCCTTTATTTAGTAAGGGTTAACTAAGTGGGAGCAAAAGCCAATTCTCATCACACCTGATAAGGATAACTGGGATAGGATTTTCAGTTCTTATACCTTGCCAAGAGATTTTATTATTATTAATTTATTTTTCTTGCCATTTAAATTACTTGTTCCCTATTTCAAAAACCCAAAATTCTACCTTTTTCATAACCAATAATAAATACACTTCCCTGCAATTCCTTGAGAAGACGACCCGATATTTAAATACTTCGGTTATAAATTTTATTGGGTTTTGTTACTTGTGACAACCAAACTTTTGTACGAAAGGATTCTCTGTTGGTTTAGAAACTATACTTACAACGTGATTATTCTTATAAAATTCTTTACTAGCAAGAATTAGTTCGTCAATTATCACACTCAAATATAATTTCAATGTCACTATTTTTCCTATGACAATTGAGATACACATTTACAACAACATATCTACGCACTAAAGATTTTTACTAAATTTATTGAAGAAAGAGAGGAGAAGAATAAGTGAAATATTTGTGGAGAATACAAATGGTTGCAGATATTTTTATAGCTGCTCGAAATTTGTCGTACTTTATCTTGCAGATATGTGTTGATCACTCTACTTCACATAACACGTGTGCACACGTGATACGTGCAATAGAAAACGTGTCTTATCTCCTTTACAATGTAAACGAGATATACACAAACTTATTTCATTTACATTGTAAACGAGGTAAGTTAAGCAACGCAAATCGGTAAATACGCTATAAATTACCTATATTCGTAAATAAATTTTTAATTTATTTAATTAAAAAATCCAAATTTAAAAAATAATAAAATTTGTAGAGAAATCTGAGGGTCAGATTTCATAGTGGACAATAATTTTTTACATTGTGAAGTAAATCAGAAGGTTCGATTTATATATTTAAATTTTTTAATATTAAAATACAAATATGAGGGTCAGAATTGCATGGTTAAAATAAAAAATAAATAAATCTGACCCTCAGATTTGCATGTTTAAAGAAAATTGATAGTCACAAATCTGATCCTCAAATTTGTAATCTTCACATAAAAAAAAAGAAGAAGAGTAAACTACCATTTCTACCCACGAAAGTTGAAAACGCTGACAGATCTACCCATAAAAAAAGGAATTATCATTTGTACCCATAAAATGAGTTTTATACAACAAAATTATCCAAACACTAAAAAATCACATAAAAACCCCAAATTACCCTTATCATCATCGTTTTCAACCTTTTATTGAACTCAAAACAGAGTGCTACCACCTAATGCCTCTGCAACAAATCAATTGCCAAACTCAAACAGGCCATGTGGGGATTGAACAAATTGAGCAATCCTCACCGGAGCCAAACTTTGAGAGGCAGGGGTGAGCTTATTCTGTTTCAGCTCTGTTTAGGTGAGAGAAACGCTAGCTACAGCAGTTGCTCTGAAGGTTCGGCGACTGAGAAGCTTATGATGATGGTGACGTGGCTGGCAGCTCGTTGGAGTAGAAGAGAGAGTGAGAACAGGAGCTGAGTTAGGGTTCGGTGGAGGAGGTGCGAGACTGGTGAGTGACTCGCTAGCAGTGGTCTAGATCGAGAGAAAGAACGACTGGGACGGTGACGGTGGCTCGGGTTCGTCGCAGATAGTGGAGATGACGGTGGTTCGCGGCAGTTCTAGTGGCTGAAAATGCGGACGGCGATGATGGCAGGGCTGTGATGGTGATTTGAAGGTCTCTGGTTCTTGAAGAGGAAAGAAGAAGGGGAAGAAGAGGAGAAGGAGAAGTGAATTAAGGTTCGGTGGTTTAAAACAAATGGTGAAAGAGACAAAAAGAGAGAGAGCTCGTCGTGGTTTTGTTTCGCAAAGGGGACCACGGTGGTGGCAGCTAGCGCAGTGGCCCGTCAGCGGCACTGGTTCGGTAATGAAGAGAAGGTAGCCACGGTAGGTGAGGGTGGTCGGTGTTGAAGAGAGGAGAGGCAGGGAACTACGGCTTTAGGGTTGTTGGTGGCGGCGAAGCAGGGGCTGGTGCAAAGGTCCTCTGGTCGGCGAGGGCGAGATAGGAAAGGAGAGAAGGAGGGGTGGCCACGTGGAAGAAGGACGACGGCAGTGGTTGCTAACGCTGGAAGCTATAGGAACGAAAACAGAGGCCACGATATTTGTCACGGAGGAGGAGAGGTGGTTCGCGGCTAAAAAGATTGCTGCTAGGGTTGTTTGAAAATTAATTGAGTATTGGTGAGAGATAGAGGATGGGGTTAGTGGTGGTGGTGGTGGTAAGGTGATGAGCAGATGAGGATGATGGAGTGGTTAGTAGGGAGGAGAAAGATGATGCGGATGATGATAAGGGTAATTTGGGGTTTTTATGTAATTTTTTAGTGTTTGGATAATTTTGTTGTATGGAACTCATATTTTATAAATACAAATGGTAATTTTTTTTATGGTTAGATCTGTCAGCGTTTTCAACTTTCGTGGATAGAAATGGTAGTTTACTCAAAAAAGAAAGAGAAAGTCTAGCGAACCAACTAAGGTACTAACCAACTCTACCAACTACAATTGGGCCGCATCAAAAGGTCCAATAACAAAAAAATCCAATAACATTACCTAAACTTAACTCGAATTTAATTTCTCACTATTACTCACTGTGAAAATAAAAAAAATAATCGCACACCTCACGTTCCCTTCCACTCACGCCATTCACGCTACCGTCTTCCTACTGTGATGCCGCTGCGCCACCGTACCCACCGCGTCGTGCAATCTTCCGTTGCACCAAAGAGTCGTTGCATCTAGCGTCGAAACAAGCACAACCTCCTCTCCTTCCTCTCTCCACTCCCAGCGCCGTTCTTCATCCACTCCTAGCCACCGTCACACCGCTGCGCCGCCATACCCACCGCGCCGTTCAATCTCCCACATCAAGGAGTCATCGTGCCTAGCGTTCAAAATGTCGTTTGCAGCCTTCATGAAGGGAGCTTTAGAGAGAACCTCGAGCAGATGTTCACCGACCACGACCCCTGCGACTTGTGCGCTGTGACAGACACGCAAAACCCCACTCACTGCTGATCACAAAGGGTTCCAGACGCAGCACTAAGTACAGCATCTTTTGTTGCGCGATCGGACCCTCCAAACTTGTCTCCTTGCAAATGGATAACCTTAGAAAGTAAATGTGAGATGTGTCTTTAGTTAAAATTCAGATGTTTCTTTTATTAAACTAACTTTGAAATGTTTCTTTCTATTTAATTTGAGATATTTTTTATTAAATTTGGAATTTTTTTGTTACACTTGGGATGTTTCTTTTGTAAAATTTAGAATGTTTTCTTTTATTAAACTAACCGTAAGATGTTTTTTTTTGTTTAACTTGTAATGTTTCTTTTATTAATTTTGAGATTTTATTTGTTATACTTGAAATGTTTTTTTTTTTAACTTTAGATGTTTTTTTTCATTAACTTGGGATGTTTCTTTTGTTCGATAGAGGTTGGTTTCGCATGACGCACAAAAGAGTTGCGACGGAAGGTACAACGACAACGCGACGAACGGTTGAGAACGAGATACGACGACATGATGAAAGGAGATGAAATGGAGTTTTACATTGATGAAGAAGTTACAAATTTAAAATCTTATTTTTTAAAAATTTAAAAATTTATATTTAAATAATTTTAAAAGTTATTTAAATTGACTGATCCTAGTTAATTACCTACCAAAATAATAAAAAAAAACTATTGTGATAAGGATCACTACATGGATGTAATGAATTTAATAAAGTTGAAAATGTTACCTTCTGTACGCATATAAATAGGAGGCTAAGTCTCAGGCAAAAACATACAGCAATAACAAAAAATTTTTTTCTCTCTCTATACATTACAATAATATAAATTCTCTCTTTTCCTTATATCTCCGTGGGTTTTAAGTTTACAATATATAATATTAGTAAATATATTAATCATCTTTATTATATTGAGATAGTAATTGTGGTGAATATTACTATTAGAATTATCTAATTATACTTTTTTATTACCTCTTCCTTATTTATTTATTTATTTATTTCACAACATGTTATCAGCACGAGACTATAATCAAATTTTAGGAAGACTCGGGTAACAAATTTTTATTATGTCGAAGCTCTCTCATCTTGAATTTAATGCTCTTGATATATCTGGAATACAACTACTTATCATGGATACTAGATGATGAAATTCATCTTGATTCAATGGATCTTAGAGATACTATTAAGGCTGAAAATAATGCATCCCAAAAGGATAAAGCCAAAGTCATGATCTTCCTTCATTGTTATCTTGACAAAGGATTGAACAACCAATATCTCACATTAAAAGATCCTGCAGATCTGTGGAAAAACCTTGAAAAAAGGTATAATCATCAAAAGACAATGATACTTCCTCAAGCTCGATATGAATGGACGCACTTACGTCTACATGATTTTAAATCCATAAGTGAATATAATTCAGTAATGTTTCGAATAATCTCACGAATAAAATTATGTGAGGAAAAGATAACTGATAATGATATGTTAGAGAAAATTTTCTCGACCTTCCATGCGTCGAATGTGCTCCTATAGCAGCAGTATCGAGAAAAAGGATTTAAAAAATATTTTGAGTTAATTTCTTATCTTCTTGTTGCTGAACGCAACAATGACTTGCTTTTAAAAAATCATGAAACGTGCCCAGCTAGCGCCGCCCCATTTCCTGAAGTAAATGCGGCAAATCATAACCCCAGAAGAGGTAAATGGCAAGGTTTTGGCAACAAGAAAAATTATGGAAGGAAGAAAAATTATGTTCATAAGAAAGGATCTCATTAGAAGTGGGATAAAGAAAGAAACAATGGGCAAAATAAACTTTTTGTTGTGGTGAAAAGGGCCAATGGTCGCGTACCTGTCGTACCCCAAGGCACCTAGTCGATCTTTATCAAGTATCTTTGAAAAGGGACGAAGAAGGAAAGGAGACGAATTTGTTTCAAATGATGCTGAAAATTACACCACTCAGTATGAAGTATCTGATTTTTTTTAGGATCTTGAAGAAAATATTGGTCATTTGATCAATGATTGAATATTTTAATATGTGGATTTGTTAAGTACTCATGTAAATAAATAATGTAAGAAACTTTTTGTTAAGTTTTATTTTTTATGCATTTGAATTTCAAGTACAATGTATATAAATACTGTTTAATAAAATATTTATGAATTTCAAAATTACTGAATTTGCCAAGATGATAATAATAAAATTTTTAGTATATACTATGCTTTTTAGAAAAATATTTTTAATCAAGAAAATAATTTTACTGCGCAAATATTTCTACTCATTTTATTATTATTTGTCTTTGAAAAAATGGCAAGGACATATAGTAAAGATGTTTGCCTTGCGGATAGTGCAAGTTCACACACCATTCTCAAAAGTAATATATATTTTACTCGTCTTGTGCCAAAAGAAGAATATATTAATACTATTATTGGCTCGGGCAATCTGATAGAAGGTTCCGGAAGAGCTATAATTTTGTTTTCTGGAGGAACAAAATTCATAATAAATAATGCACTATTGTCTACTAAGTCTCTAAGGAACTGATTGAGTTTTAAAGATATTTGCCGAAATAGATATCATATTAAACAATGAATGAGAAAAATCATGAGTACTTGTATATCACAACTCATGATTCAAATAAAAAGGTTATATTAGAAAAGTTACCCTCACTTTCATCTAGGTTATATTATACTAAAATTAGTGCAATTGAATCACATGTCATTGTAAACCAGAAGTTTACTAGCCCAAATGAATTCATAACTTGGCATGATCGATTGGGTCATCTGGGAACAACCATGATGCAGAGAATTATTGAAAAATCTCATGGATATTCACTAAAAAATCAGAAGATTCTTAAATCTAGTGAATTTTGTTGTGCTGCATGTTCTCAAGGAAAGCTAATTTTAAGGCTATCACCAGTAAAGTTTGGATTTGAGTCTCCTGAATTCCTAGAAAGGATTCAAGGTGATATATGTGGACCTATTCATCCACCATGTGGATATTTTAGATATTTTATGATCCTAATAAACACATCTTCGAGATGGTCAAATGTTTGCTTGTTGTCTTCTCGCAACCTGGCGTTTGCGAGATTACTTGCTCAAATTATTCGATTAAAAACACAGTTTACAGAAAATCTAATCAAAGCAATTCGTCTTGATAACGCTGGTGAATTCACTTCTCAAGCCTTTGATGCTTATTGTGTAGCTAACGGAATAAGCGTTGAATATCCAGTAGCTCATGTTCACACACAAAATGGGTTAGTAGAATCACTTATTAAACGTCTCCAATTAATTGCTAGACATTTACTTATGAGAATAAATCTCCCAACCTCGGCTTGGGGCATGTTATTTTACATGCCGCAGCACTTATTCGTTTGAGGCCAACAAGTAACCATCAGTTCTCTCCTATGCAATTAGCTTTTGGCCAGTAGTCAAATGTTTTCCATTTAAGAATATTCGTGTGTGTGATATATGTTCCCATTGCACCACCTTCTCACACCAAAATGGGACCCCAAAGAAAATTGGGGATATATGTTGGATATGATTGTCCCTCTATAGTGAGGTATATTGGGATACAAACTGGAGATGTATTTAAAACCCGGTTCGTAAATTGTCATTTTGATGTATCAAAATTTCCAACGTTAGGAGGGAGAGAATAAGCTTCCTGAAAAGGAACTTAATTGAAATGCATCATCCTTAATGCATTTAGATTCTTAATCAGGGCAATGTGAACTAGAAGTTCAACAGATTATACATTTGCAAAGAATAGCAAATGAATTGTGTGATGCTGCATTTTCTGATACAAAAAGGATAACTAAATCCTATATACCAGCTGAAAATGCTCCAATTCGAATTGATGTCCCAATCGGACAAATAGCCACCGAAACAAATTCACGTCAGAAGCGTGGTAGGCTTGTCAGTTCCAAAGACAAAAATTCTCGAGAAAGAAAAGAGGTAAATACATCCTGTTGAAAAAGATATAGAAAAGACACCTGTAGTTGTCCAAAATTCTGATATAGTTTTAATGCCAGAAGATGTTCAAGTACCTGAAAATTGTGAAAATGATGAGATCTCAATAAATTATGTCTTTACAGGAGAAAAATGGGACCGAAATAAGACAATTGTCAATGAAATATTTGCATATAATGTGGCATTAAATATCATGCATGAAAGTAAGGATGTTGAGCCAAGAACAGTCAAAGAATGTCGACAAAGGAATGATTGGCCGAAATGGGAAGAAGCTATGAGGGCTGAGTTAGACTCACTTACAAAACGCGAAGTCTTTGGACCTATAGTCCATACACAAGAAGATATAAAACATGTTGGATACATGTGGGTATTTGTGAGAAAACGAAATGAGAAAAATGAAGTTGTACACTACAAGGCTCTACTTGTGGCACAAGATTTTTCACAAAGACCCGGTATAGATTATGAAGAAACATATTCTCCTGTGGATGCAATAACATTGCATTATTTATTTGGTCAGTTTATCCGCATACCATAAATTGCATATGCATTTAATGGATGTGGTAACAACCTATTTATACGGATCATTAGATTGTGATATCTATATGAAAGTCCCTGAATGACTAAAGATGTCTAAACCATCCAATGAGTATTCGCAGGGGTTATACTTAGTTAAATTGCAAAAATCTTTATATGGTTTAAAGCAATCTATAATCGTCTTACTGAGTATCTGGCCAAAAACGGATTCAAGAATGATGATGTCTGCCCACGTGTTTTCATAAAAAAATCTGCATCTGGATTCATTATAATTGCTGTGTACGTTGATGATTTAAATATCGTTGGAATCCCTGAAGAGATTCCAACAATTATAAGAAGCTCTAAAAGAAGAGTTTGAGATGAAAGATCTTGGAAAGACTAAATTTTGTCTCGGCCTGCAGATCAAGCATACAAAAAATGGGATCTTTATTCATCAAACAACATACACAGAAAATATCTTCAAGAGATTTTATATGGATAAGTCACATCCATTAAGTACCCCAATGATCCTATGGTCTTTGGATGTGGAAAATGATCAATTCCGTCCTAAAGAAGAAAATGAAGATATCGTTGGTCCTGAAGTACCATATCTTAGTGCCATTGGAGCGCTAATGTATCTTGCTAATAATACACGACCCGATCCAACTAGAAGACATTGGAATGGAATCAAACAAATCTTTCGATATCTTTATGGAACAGTTGATATGGGATTGTTTTATCCATATGGATCCAAGTCACAACTAGTTGGGTATGCAGATGCAGGATACTTGTCTGATTCACATAAAAGGAGATCTCAAACAAGATACATGTTTACATATGGTGGTACAGCTATATTTCCAACAAATCCGCTCAAGCAATAATCTGGCAGATTTATTTACAAAGTCACTTCCAAAATTCTCCTTTGAAAGATCGGTACATTAGATTGGGATGTGCCGATTTCGAGATATTAAATAATGATGACAAGAGGGGGAGGCTGTGCTCTTTTTTTCTTGATTATGTTTTTTTTTTTTTCATTGAATTTTTCTTGACAATGTTTTTAATGAGGTATTTCCTATCACAAAAGATTTTGTACTCTTTTTCCTTCACTAAAGTTTTTTCCCATTGAATTTTTCTTTAGTAAAGTTTTAACGAAACATAATCCTAAATGGACATTTAAAAAAAAGTGTTGTGATAAGGATCACTACGTAGATGTCCATTCTGAAGAAAGAATGAATTTAATAAAATTAAAAATATTACATATAAATAAGAGGCTAAGCCTCAGAAAAAAATACACCATAATAATAAAATATTTTTTCTCTCTATAAATTATAATAATATAAATTCTCTCTTTTTCCTAACTCTATGTAAATTTAAATTTACAATATATATAATATTAATAAATATATTAATTATCTTTATTATATTAAAATAATAATTATAATAAATATTATTACAAAGTTATCTAATTATACTTTTTTTTTATTACCTCTTATTTATTTATTTATATATTTCACAACAAACACATCAAATCTCATCGTTGTTCGAAAACACACCACCAAAATTAAATAAGCGGCAAAAATCAGAATGCTCTTTGGCTTGGTAAACGAATTTCTGGATCTGCACCACACACATTACTTATTTCCAATAAAAAAAAAAAAAAAGAAGAATTGTGAGAAATTACAGAAAATAGTATCCGATAAGAATAGAAAAATTGTGCAAAGAAAGAAGGAAGGATATGGTCTTCTCGTTATTCCGCAGATACTTGAGCATGGGCCGCCATAGCCACACCTCAAACAAGGTTCAGGCTCTCTACGACCACTGCAACGCCATTTTCTCCCCTTCCTCAACGCCACCACCTTCTTCGCAAGCTTTGCACAAGCTCTCTTCAATTCTCGGTTTATTTTTTTTTTCTTTCTTTGCCCCCTTATTTGTTTATTTCATTGTGTTTAGGTTATGGTTTGTAGAGTGAATAATGTAAGTTTAATCTGTTTATGCTCCAATCATTCTTTGAATATTGCATGCAACTGAGGAATGAGGATCAATTAAATGTTATCACATGGATAAAAGTAATTTCTTTTTGAAAGAGTGTGGGTGAACTGTGAAGTTTAGTTTTGTGATAGTGTTTTAGAATGTTGTTATTCATTGAAATCAAACTGTTTTTACTTCTATAAAATAAAATTATAAATTATATGTGTTTATTATCAACTTGTAGAGGCATGTTCAGTTGGTCAAATTAGGTTTTATGGGTTGCTTATTTATTTATGTGAATGCTGTGAGTTGCTTGTTGATTTCAGTGAGTTTCTTGCTGGTTGGCTGTTTTGTGGCTAGGTTGAAGTGTTGGTTGTTTTTTTGGTTTTGTGATGATTTTCTTTTTCTATCTGCATTGCAATGCATTAAGTTCTTTAGATTTAGTTATTAATGAAGGCATTGAAACTATCAAGGCTGCATATTTGAACTGTAAAACTAAAAAGGATATTATGAAGAGGTGATGTTGTGGGTAATGTATGGGATCTTTTAGACAAAACACAATCACCTTGAATTTGTTTTTTATGTGTAGTGCAAGCAAGAGGAGTAGTTTTATACAAGAGTGGGAGGATTAACTCTGGAACGTTCAATATTGCTTGCATGGTCAACATTAAAACAAAAGGGCACGTAGCCTTTTAACATTTTTTATTCTAATACTAACTATCCGCAGATGATTATACAGCTCGGATTTGTGTATGTGTGGGTGCACACGAGCGACTGTGCATGCGTGAGTTCGTGCGTGTGTGTGGAGAATTAGTCTTGCTGCATCAATATGAGCAATTTATTCAACAAACATACTATATGATATTTGTTAAAATGTTGGCAAGTTTGACTTGTTTAGGAATATGAAGTAATGAACAATAACACTACTGATATATCTGTCCACAGTAATATGGCAGTTATTCCGTGCCTGCTGTTCATAAATAGTCTATTCTTATTTCTAGCATTTTCCAATCAAATTAGAAACCATTTTATTTTATCATATATATTTGAACTCTGAAATGCAGATGTTACATTGTCTTTGGCAATGAGTTACTGATCTTTTGTTATTGTTCTTGACTTGGTAGATACTGTCCAACCATCAGATGTTGGGCTTTCGGAGGAAAGTACAGATGATGATCGAGGGCATGGGTTTTTTGGAATTAATCAACTGAATAGGGCAGCTCGATGGGCTCAACCAATAACTTATATTGACATTCACGAGTCCGATAGTTTTACGGTGAGCTTACCTTTCTAGCATGTACATTAATAAGTTGGCTGCTTAAAATTAGTACAGTGACAATATTGTCAAATTATTGGCGATGGCTGTTACAATCACAGTATATGTCCTGCTAAATTGCATTGTGCTAAAAAGATACAGAAAAAAAGATTACTGAATCCTTAGGCCCTGTATGTTTGAAAATTTGCTAGTCATTGTATTATAATGGGAATCAGGTCAAAGTCAGATTCGGCTTATATGTTGAATGTTTGAATATATAGAGACTAAGATGGTATAAGAACATCTTGGCTTGTTTAAACCTCGAATTTTTATTTTAGTCAGGCATACTTTAATCATATATATAGCTAGCTCTCATTGTCTCTTTCTTCAACCATACCGATGTTGGACTGATGCAAACTTCAGGCTTTGCCTATGCATGCATATTTGTATATACAGTTTTTTCAATATTTCTGTGAGTTTCTTATTATCAAAGATATTCTCAGTTTTGTTATATGTTGTGTTGTTATATTTCGGATATACAAATGAGTTGATTGTGAGTTGATTGTATATAGTGATTTTTTAGTGAAAATTTCAGTTTGTGTGAAATGAGATTTGGACTTAAAGTAAGCAGTGTTATTTGGTGCAGATGTGTATATTCTGTTTTCCCACTTCTTCGGTTATACCACTGCATGACCATCCTGGCATGACTGTATTTAGCAAAATTCTCTACGGCTCTTTGCATGTGAAAGCTTATGATTGGGTTGAACCTCCCTGCACTGTAGAAAGCAAGGGACCAGGACATCCTCAAGGTCTGGCTTTTAGGATGCGTTTGTTTCTTGGGACTGGGACTGAGTATTGTGTTTGGTGATTAGAGACTGAAACTAAAATTTCAGTCTTGGGACACAAAATTTCAGTCCCTTCAGTACTTCCAGAAAATAGTGTCATAGGAGACTGAAATTTTTAGGGATGGAAACGAAAACTTTTACAACATTTCTTTCCAAAAATATACTCATTTAACTTTTCAAATTTCAAATCTACCATTTAATCTCCATATTTATCTTAAACCAAACATGATATTGAGACATAACTCAGTCCAATACATTTTACACCAAACACAATACAGAGACTTAATTTAATTTCTGTCTCTCAGTCTCAGTCTCTCTTCTAAATGTAGCCTTATATTGCATTTTCTTATGATTGGACATTTTTCTTGTTTTTATCGGGCAAGTAAACTCTCAAAATAATCCTCAAAAAAGATATGAGACATGAAATTTACTTCTGTTTGGTACTTTATAGTATAAAATAACTGTCAAATTAAGGATTAAATTGATGCCTATATATGTAGTATTAGATTGCGAAGAGAAATAAATAAAGTATTATATTTTTGAAAGGTTTAGTATTTACAGTTTTTCATATAAGGTGATATCGCTTTTGTTAATTTGTCGCTGGAACACATTTTTGTCTTGTCCCACACTCATATACGAGAGCATGTAAATATAAAAAGCACTGAGTAATGATACATCTTCATGATATGTACTCCTAATAATCCTTCTAATATTAAATTAAAAAAAAGTATTAAGTGAAAAAGTAAAGGTATTCAATGCTTTGTAAACATAAAAAAGCATTCAAGATTTGCTAAATCTATTAGTTAGGGGGAATTATTAGTAAGAGTATTAGGGGATTAATCATTTTCCTATAGAATTTCCTATGGCTAATTGCTACTACTGTTGAGGGCTTACATTTACATAATTGTATATCTCATCCAGGAGATCTCTTTATCAACATTATTAAACAATATGATATCATATTTAGTGGCTTATAAAACTTGCTATTCTGCATCCATGTTTTAAAATGTTTTTGTTGTAATTTTTCTTTGTTGTAGTTAGACTGGCCAAGTTAGCTGTTGATAAGGTCATGACTGCACCATGCGAGACATCGGTTTTATATCCAAAGCATGGTGGAAATCTGCACTGTTTCACAGCAGTAACACCTTGTGCTGTGCTAGACATTCTTTCACCTCCTTATAGAGAAGATGAAGGAAGGAAGTGTACTTACTATCATGATTATCCATATTCAACATTCTGTAAGTAACTCTTCGAACTATTACTTATATTCCATGCACCATAGGATATAGCGTTGGTATTCGGTAGTAGGAATGATCTTAGAAGTTCTATAAAACTCAGTTTGCTCCCTTTCTTGAGTTTTGAAGCCTTCGATTGAGGATTTATAAGTTCAGTTAGATTTTCAGCTTTTCCCCCTTTGAAAGTTATTACCCTTTTCAAAACTTGCAAATCACTTGAGGGAATGGAAAAGCATTATCTGATCAGCATCTCAGTTATATATTTTTTTAATGCTTGTTGCACTACAGCAATACAAAATGGCCCTAAGATATGTGACGGCGAAGAGGAATATGCTTGGCTTGTAGAGATAGGAACGCCTGCGGATCTTTATATGCGCTCAAGAGAGTACACTGGTCCGGCTATCCAGCTTTAGGTCTTTTGCTCAGATTTAAAAGTGATTATATGCTTCCTATTGTGAATGACGAGCGATGACGTTAATGCCTGAAAATTATTCATCTCCCATTCTGCACCTGATGGCGAGCGAAGAGGATCTAAATTTGTTTACAACACGACATGTGAAGGTTGATTTATGCCTCCTTTTGCTGGAAGCATATTTGGAGCATAAGATTTTGATACATAAAATCTGTGACAGTCCTCATGTTTTGACAAGCAAAACTATTTCTGTAATATTCCTTGTATAGTGGATGCGGTGGATTGTAGTATCAGTGAAATGGCAATACTTTCTTATCATTTGCAATATCTACTATTAGTATTTGCTAAAGAGGTGCAAATACGTGGCCATGGGAAAAATGATCTCGATATATCTCCTACTAAGTTAATCCCTATTTTGGACATTTTGACCTTATATTTGTATTTTCATGATGAACAATTTTTACCGATTTATAAATAATTATATTAAGGATCAATATATACTAAAATGAGTAAAATCGTTTCAAAATGTTATGAAAGAACTAACTTGTGTGACATCTGAAATTTACATAATGAGTCCCCCCGACACAAAATAAAAAAACAATTTATAGTGTTTTAACTTGGTGAACAATTGTCAATACTCCAAAAAGAGTGAACAATATGGCTTTCCTAAAAAGGGAACAATGGTGACTATGAATTTAAGTTACTCAATTCATTAAAGTGGTTTAAGTTCATCCAAAACAACACATTCGAATTAACTCATCACGTAGATTTGTTTGAAAGTTACACCATAGTCCCTGCATGAAGTTACATTAAGCTAGTTCACATCATAATAGCAGCTTCACCAAGATCAAGTTTCTTATTTCTGGAGTAATTATTTCAGTTCAAAACTAACACATTTGAAGGCTAAACCCATCAATTGCAGCTCTCAAAACTCTGGATTTACCTTGGTCATGTTTGTTTTCTTAACTTAATCGATAATGATAATGACTCTTGCAGAAATATTTCAAGACTACATATTTGAGATCAGCCCTGATTCGCTCTAAGGGGCTCTGAAGGCTTCACCAGCATATCGCACGCTTCCAAGTTCCTCTTCAATGCGAAGAAGCTGAAAAGATATTGAACAATGTTTTGAAGGGAAAAGTTCTTTAGATCATTCCATCAAACAATAACTAATGATCACACAGTATACTATATAACAATTCAAAGAAGCAATCAAAAAATTTTTTTTCAAGGACAACGATGGTTTTCTATTTTCTATCAAAATTCAAGTTTTAAAACTAAGAACTAAAACAGCATTATTGCACATTCGTTATTTATTCTAAGTCAGCATAATGATCAATTTCTTTAGTTAAACCAATCTCTGCCATGCCAGCTCAAGATAAAAATTGTCAGCCTCAGAGTCAAAGAAGAGTATATAGTGAAATTTGAATGAAACAAGTTATGATAGTTTAGTCCTAAGGATTTCTGAGTTATTCTAAAATACTAATGCTATAGCCTATAGTCTATGCTAAAATCTTGAAGCTAAGAGGAGGAAGTTAGCACAAAATGCCAATTACCTGATTATACTTTGCCAATCGCTCACTTCGGCACGGAGCACCAGTCTTAATCTAGATGACAAAAGCTCGTATCATCAACACAAGCCATAACATGGTATAATTTACAATAGAAAAATATTAAATACACCAAACAAATATATTAAGGAAATATAACCTGTCCACTGGCCAAGCCGACAGAGAGATCAGCAATGAAGTTATCTTCAGTCTCACCACTCCGATGACTAACCATGACACCCCAGCCTGCTGCTTTTGAGTCAAGTGCAGCCTGAATAGATTCGGTCACTGTGCCAATCTGGTTAACCTGCAGTGGTTGGATAACAGATAAAACAACTGAAGCATTAATTGGCATGTCTCCCCTACAAATTCTGACAATATGCAATATCTCAAATTACTATTTGATTAGATGTCTAGAAAGAAAAACTTGTCTCAAAGCAAAATGTCAAAAAGAATTCATAGAAGAATTAATCTGAAGCAAAAAGTACTATATGAATGATAACATCAAATAATAAAAAATTGTTTGAGAATAGCCACCTTTAGAAGCAAACCATTGCAAGCCTTCTTCTGGATGGCTTCAGCTATTCTCTTCGGGTTTGTAACAAGTAAATCATCTCCTACAAGTTGAATATCAACTGAAGACTGTAGTGAAGCCCATGAACCCCAGTCATCTTGATCAAATGGATCCTCAATTGACACAATGGGAAATTCCTTCACAAAGTCTTTATAAAGATTGCAAAGACTCTGGGCAGAGAGAACATGAGCTCCATCATTTGGCTGTTTCTTGAAGTTCAAATCATATTTTCCATCCTTAGTGTAAAACTCTGAAGCTGCAACATCCATACCTATTTTAATCTGCACCATTGTTTTTTAAATTTTGATCAATAAGAAGGATATTCAAATCACGCAAAGGCATAAAACTAGTCATATCAATGCCTACCTTGCCAGCGTAACCAGCCTTCTCAATAGCATCAATGAGTAAAACTAGCCCCTCCCTGTTATCCTGAACATTGGGAGCAAATCCTCCTTCGTCTCCAACGTTACATGCATCTTGTCCATATTTTTCCTTGATAATACCCTTCAATACATGATAAACTGTTCATGGAAATAGTTAAGTTGACTGGTTGTCAGTATGAATACATCAAGATTGAAAAATTCATGCAATGTATGCCGAATAATATGAACTTATGGAGTCAAGATAATTTGAGCGTAGAATTAATCATCAAATCAAATTATATGTCACAGAATCCTATAGGTCTAACTAACCTCACAAATCATATCAATTCACATACACCACAATAATTGAACGGAAAGGAAGGCATTATTAAGTTCAATACCAAAATGAGAAAATAAACACACGCATATGCTAAGTTGCAGCCAGAAGTAAAAGAATTTCACAAGCATACTTCTTCAATGTGGTTACATTTATAAAGCACTAGATTTCTAACCTTCACTACCCATGCGGAGTGCCTCAGAAAACGAAGTAGCTCCAACCGGTAGTATCATAAATTCTTGCATGGCCAGATTATTTCCAGCATGACTACCCCCATTTATAACATTAAAAGCTGGAACTGGCATTACAAGTTCTTTTGTTCCAGAAATTTCCTGGATATGTTTGTATAGAGGCACTCCTCTTGCTCCTGCACCAGCTCTACACACGCTCAGCGAAACTCCCAATATTGCATTAGCCCCTAGCTTTGACTTGTTAGGAGTTCCATCTATTTCCAGCATGATAGCATCCACATCTGCTTGATTCCTTGTGAAACACAAAAACAAATATTCAGCAGCACAACACTCAATTAAAAGACAATGAGCATATTTAGATGTTTCAAAAATAAATTCAGCCACATCAGCTTATCTACTATATATAATTGGGACTGGAAAAGGGTTTGGTGTACTCATTTTTTTCCCTTAAGGTATCCTTAATTATGTATAAGAATTCAATTTTATACGTGCATCCAATTACGTAGCGCCATAAATAAATGATCATAAATGAAAATAACTACCGTTTAGATTGACGGCATGAACAAAATTAAAAAAGTCTATTTATAAATAATACTTTATGCTATTTCTAAGATTCAAATCCAACATCAATTAAATAAAGTCTAAGGTATTTACTATCTTAATTAATCATACACATTTAACGATAAAAACATGAATTAAAAGGCACAATAAAACACGTAGGTTTCATAAAAAAGAATTGAAACAAAAAGGTTCAACCTTCCTACTATACAAATACAACACAATAACCATTTACTCAGAAATTTTAAACCTAGGCACAGCTACTCAAAAGTGCAACAAACAAAGTCCAACACACAACAGAATCTCAGAACCGTTGTTTTGGTTTACCTAACATCAACGCCAAGAAGCTTAGGAGCCAAGACCTCATTGATGTTCCTAACAGCATTAAGCACTCCTTTTCCTCCATAAACGCTCTTATCACCATCCCTCAGCTCCAGCGCCTCGTAGATCCCCGTGGAGGCGCCACTCGGCACCGCCGATCGGTACAGCTGGTCGGTCACCAGATCCACCTCCACCGTCGGGTTTCCCCTGCTATCCACGATCTGCCTCGCCTTCAGCGACTTCACAGAACACTCCCGCGCCGCCGTTACCGCCGCTGCAGACGGAGACGCCACAGAGGCCGAGGCACGCACCGCGATTGATCGTCGCGAATTGCGAAAGGGCACAGACTTCGGCGGCGCTACCGGCCTGGAGGCAATAAAGGAAGGTGTTTGGGAAACGGTTTTGGTGGTTTGGGGCGTGAAACTCAAAGCCATTGTTTAGGAACCAAAAAAAGAAAAAGAAAGTTTTCTCTTATTCTTGTTATTATTATTATTTTTAATTCTTTTTAAAATATTGATTTTTTGTGTGACGAGTGATGAAGAGTGAAGAGAAAAAGGGATGCGTGAAGTTTTATAGGGTGGCGTTTTAAGAGTTGGGGTTTGTGGAAGAGTCCGCCAAGAGCGATGAAAGAAAGAAAGTGAAGTGAAGTAATAATAAACAACGTGTTTTGAGTTTTGGAGGTTGGTGGGAAGGACATGACTGACTATAAGACCGAAGAGGGAGACGGGTTGGGTAGGTGAGTTGGTAAGCACTAGCTACTAAGCTCCATGCATGTTTTGTTTTGTTTGTTCTCGGTTTTTTTTTTTTTTTTTTGTAATTTGATTTTAAAACGTGGGATATAGAAAGAATTAAATTAAAAGAAAAAAATAATACATTTTTTTTATTTTTTCAGTTACCTCTTTTTTTTTCAATTTGAGGAAATTAATATTAATATCTAAGAGTTTAATTTTGATATACTGACATTGTAAATTATTTTACACAGTTATTCAATTATGTTTATTTTTTTAGATTATAGATGAAAATAATTATTTTTACTATAAGGTTTTAAGAACTAGATCGGTTATCAAACTGCTCTAGTCACTGGCTCATTAGTTTATTGGTCTAATTGGTCTAATTGATGGTTTAATCGGAAGAACGATTTTAGAATAGAATAATAAATAAATTATAAATAAATAGCATAAAATATAATTATAATCTAATATAAATCTTAAAATATCTTTAAAATTTAAAACACTACATAAAATATCATCAACCAAATCCGTCTGATCTTATCAAAATACAAACTCAAAAGTTAAATAGTAAAAAAACGGGCCTGCTACACATACAAGTATCCAAGCTTCCAAGTTGGCCCAACCCAAATCGAAGACACGCGCATAAGGAAGCATAACATGGCGCGTCAAAATCACGCGCTCAACACAAACAGTTACGTATGGCAGACTCTTCCACTTCCTCCACTTCTTCCACTTCTCAAAACGCTTCGAAACCAAGGAAACGCTCCCAATTTCGAGCAAAAATCAAAGTTCAAAATATACAAATCGTTGTTCGAAACCTCCATCAAAACAACATCAAACTCTCCGTGAAGAATCTGAAGAGAAAACGAAGCAAATACACTCAACGTAAGTTCATCAAGAAAACCTCCCAATTTTAGTTTTCTTCTACGTCGTTCTTCTCTAGGGTTTACTGTGCTATTATTCTTGCTTCTTTGTCACACTGTTTTAAGTTCTACGTCATTCTTCTAAGTTTTACGTCGTTCTACATTCTTGTTCTAAGTTCTCTTGCTACTGTTGTTGATTTTTGGGGCTTTATTCCGTAGATTGGGGGTTGTATACTGTTTGAACTTGTAATGTGACTTGATATTGATGCATGTTTGAGTGATATCTCACTGATATATATGAATGTATCTGAATAATTTCAATGGGTGTATCTCACTGTTATCAATGGGTGTATCTGATTCTTACATATGGGTGTATCTTACTGTTATCAATGGGTGTATCTGACTCATATATGCGTGTATCTTACTGATATCTGAATTAATTTGATATTGAAGCATGTTTGAGTGATAACTGACTGATATATATGGATTTATATGAATAATATCTATGGGTGTATCTCCCTGTTAACAATGAGTGTATCGGATTCTTACATATGGGTGTATCTTACTGTTATTAGACCTTGTAATGTTGCTTGATATTGAAACATGTTTGACTGATATCTGACTGATATATATGAATGTATCTGAATAATTTCAATGGGTGTATCTCACTGTTATCAATGGGTGTATCTGATTCTTACATATGGGTGTATCTTACTGTTACTAATGGGAATATATTTGTGTGTATTTTTTGTTTCAGACAAAATGGCAGCAAGAAACCAAACGAAAGACCTTAAGTGTGCCACACATCTCCTGAGTGATAAGTTCAGAAACATGGCTGAGGAGAAGAAGGCAATTGTCAGGGATCTCGGATTTGGTGGGTTGATGCATGTCCCACCTCTAAGGGTGGATCACCAACTCTTAAGGGAACTGGCAAACAACTTCAAACTTGGGGAGAACAAACTGAAGACAGGATATGGTTCTTTCCAAATAACACCAAAGACAATAGGTGATGCGCTTGGCATCAATGCAACAGGTAACTAGCTCAAAATTATAGGTGTATATTAAGTTCATGCTTGGGTGTATTTAAGGTTGATGCTTGGGTGTTTTTGAACCGATTTTGATACTTTGTTGTTTTCTTTTTTGTAGGAAATCTGTTTCCTGAGAAAGTTGAGTATAAGCAACTTTATAAGCAACTTTCTGATGATGACAAAATAATTTATAGAAGATTCCAGGGTAAGACCCTCAAAAGTCTTACCGATGAAATGATGGAAATCGGCGTTGGCAGCGAAGAGGAACGCCTGATGTTCAAGAGGATATTCATCCTCTACATACAGATGGCGTTCCTTTTGCCAACGACGATAAACAAAATATCGCCCGTGCACCTCGCCCCAATTTTTAAGATGGACGGCATATCGGAGAGAAACTGGGGGGCGCATGTTTTGACGTTCTTGATCAAAGGCATCACAGACTACCAGGATAAGAAGAAGAAGGCAATTGATGGCTGCCTCTTTGCCCTCATGATAATATACTTTCATCTTTCTGAAAACAAAGGCAAGAAGAGGGCCGAAAGACCACCAAAGCCTTGGATTGCCAACTGGACTAAGGAGAAGTTGGTGGAAAGAATGACTGCAGAAAAAGAAGAAATTTTGGTAAGTAAACATAATATGTTGCTTGTATTTTATTTACCTGAATGCTGCTAGCTAAAATATCTCATGTTTCAGGGAATTGTGAAGATGGCGGAGACAAGAGCAAGAGAAAAAATGAAAGAAAAAGAAAAAAAAGAAAAAAAACAAGAAATCAAAAAAAACAAAAAAAAGGAAGGCGAGTCCAACATCGTCTTCGGAGACAGAAACAGCTACTGACAGTGACACTTCTACCTCTGAGTCTAAGACTCAACAAGACTCGGAGGATTCAGCAAGAAAACAACCCATCAAAAAGGGGAAAAAGTAAGTACCATACTTGGGTGTAATTTCTTTTTCGAGTTGGGTGTATCTTGTTGATCACGTTGGGTGTATTTTAATATGTTCTAAATAATCACTGTTTGCCTTCCAGAATGGACTCCAGAAAAAGAAAGCAGAGGCAAGAGGAGCCAGATTCTGATTCAGAATCTGAATCTGAACAAAGTGATGAGTAATGTCCTGAAATTATTACTCCTTTCTTTTGGCTTCATTATAAAGATTTTGTGTATTAACTGAAGTGTCTGTTATTAACTTATAGGAGTGAAGAATCATCACCTGCAGAGAAGGAGAAGGAGAAGAAAAAAACAAAAACAACACCAAAAAAGTAAGCACTTCTTTGCATAATATTCTGTGATAAAATTAATTTTTTATTTCTGATTGGTACTCTTTTTTTTCCACCCAGAACACAACCAAAAAAGAAAAAAGTTCTCGTGGAGGATTCACCTCCTAAAGAAGACCAATACTTTGACGGGTACAGTACCTCGTAAGCTATATTACCGTCTATCGTCGTAATTATTTTTGTTAACATCTTCCTTTATGAATGTAGTGAGACATATGAAATATCAAGTGATGAACTGGATGAATGGCTAGGGCAAAACGTTGATAAATCTGCTGCAGAGGGGTATGTCTTGATGGGCTGTCTATTTCATATTTTGTTGTGTTTTGCATGCTAATAATTGTTTCTTGTTTTGCAGGGAGAACCAACCTGACCTGCGATCGACAGAAGGTCGCTATGTGTCGTCTGAAACGTAAGAAGCTTTATTATTTAATAAAATCTTGTTATCATGAATTGGGTGTGTCTTGTGGTACCATTTGGGTGTATTGAGTGGATCAAGTTGGGTGTATGTTGTCTAATAAGTTGGAATATTAACTTTGTTGTGTTGCTTGGATCAAATCTGTCTTAGAATACCGGCTGTGAACTTGGGAACTGATGCTCCTTCCTCTCAAGGAAACACAGAACAGAGTAGTGTAAACCAGCCGTCACAGAGCATGTAATTTCTCTTTCAAATAACCGTTACTTTTGTTCTTCTATTACCCTTCTACTTCTAATTCTGTATATATTTTTTTTTAGAAAAAAAAGCCCTTTATTATTTTATTCAAGAAAAAAAAGGCAGGAAAAAAAAGCAAAAACTGCAAGTATGTAAGTTCTCAAAAAAACAAAGCCTGTCTTCTTTTTGAATTGTTCGGGTGTATTTCTTGAATTTCTTTGGGTGTATTTTAGGTTGAGTCCGTCTGATTCGAATATGATGGTTGTGAGGGAACAGAGACCGTCCGAAGCGCTTGCAATGTGAGTTTTACAATAATATTCAACCTTATAACCTTATTATTTTCAAAGGCGTTGTTAACCTTTCATTTTTCTTCTTGTTTAGAGTCCCGATTCAGGTTTTTGTGCCGGCATCCCAAACAACCACAGAGACAGATTTTGAACCAACCCCTATGCTACAGATTGAAGGGACTATAGAAACGTAAGAAATAGTATTGAGTGTATATTTGTTTGGAGTTGGGTGTATATTAGCTAACAGTTTGGGTGTATATTGTTCCTGATTAGTTTCTTTTACGCCGTGATTAATTTTTTGTAACTGTGCAGCACTCCTGAAACCCCCAAACAACTTCAAGAGACCACACCCACGGTTCCCCCAGCTCCAACTAAAGTGTAAGTTCATCAGACTAAAATCAATCTTTGCTTATCATCTGTATATTCTTATTCTTATTCTTATTCTTATACATGATGACGCAGTCATCCAGACGCAGAAGACGCTGCTGCCCTGTTGATGATGGCACGGACAGCTTCCTATGTTCCTAAAACAGATCCAGGGGTGCCATCATTCAGCCTTGGATTGACTGATTCAAGCCAGGAGGGGGCGTCAACGCAGGAGACAGAAAGGGAAAAATCTCCAGAAGCTGCGAATTTGATAGAACAATTGGACAGTTTGGTCCAAAGAATAGCAAGCAGCGCGACGAAGGGAAAAAACACAAGTCCACAAATTCAGAGGGAGACTGGGGGAGAAAGTTCTGCAAAGTTTGAAACTCCTCGGGGATTATATCAGATTACGGATGATATGAAACAAAAGTGCTACATCTGGGGGACGAGACTGAAGGAAGATGCAGATGGCAATACTAACGAGTATGAGGAGATGTGCACTCTGATTGGCCAAGGAGAATACATTTTGATGAGAATGCACCTTGCTTCCCTCCAGGCAAAAAGTGATATAGAATCTCAGGTAATATTAGAATAAGATTACTGTTTTTACACCAAAGTCAATTACAATGCTTATTAATGTAAAATTGATTTCGGCATATATTTCTAGATTGTATCTGCCGTCTGCCTCATCCTCAACAACAAAAATGAAAAGAGATTTCAAGAACAAATATACTGTCTCCCCCCCGATATTGTGGTAAGTGTTACTTCTACGAACTTCGGGTGTATTTTCTGTATTGATTTGGGTGTATTTGTCACGTTCCATTGGGTGTAAGTTTAGTATTTCATTTCTCGTTTCCCATTCTTGCAGTGCATGGCGCTTTCGGATCACCCAAACGGGGAATTCGTATCACCAAAAACGAAAAAGGAATTCAGGGTGGAAGCCTACCCGAGTTTCATTCCCTTCATAGATAGAAAAAAATTGACTTCGCACCCATATGTAAGTTTTCGTTTGCTAAATTTGTTACTACGCTTATTTACTTATTTGCAAAATAAAATAACACACTGTTCATGTGTGGGAATCCTTCAGATTTTTGCCCCTGTCTGCTACGCCGGGCATTGGTGGTTATGGCTGATAAATACAAGAAAGCGGAAATGTCAAATACTTGACCCGCTACACAAAATAGCTCCCACTGATGAGAGAAAGACCATTAATAAATTCACTGTAAGTTGCCTCTGTCTTCTTTACTTTAATAGATAGGTCTATTTCGTTAGTTGTGATGGGTGTATATTGTCCATTCAGTTGGGTGTATCTTGTCCATTCATTCGGGTGTATTACTGATTTGTTTTCGTATTTAAGGGATACGTATTTTCAAGATTGATAACATATGCCGGCGGGGGACCTCTTCAGAAAGGAGAGAGGGAGAAGGAAATTAAATCACCATATGTTAAAATATCAGGCCAAAAAACAAGGTATAAATTTGTGAGTCTGAACATTAAACTTTTGTAAATGAGATTTGTAATTTATTTTCTTTGTTTTCAGCTATGACTGCGCTGTGTACGTTATGAAGTGGATGGAGATAATTGAGCCGGAAAACATCAAAAAGGGGAAGTATCAATGGGATAATTGGCCACAGGTAACTGTCTTTAAAACCATATAACTCTGTATTACTTTACTGAATTAATATTGCTGTTTAAACAGAATATACTTTTTTATTGTAGGAGGAGGTGGACCACTATAGAGTGGAGTACGCATCCCGGATACTATTCAGTGAGATGAATACACAGAGAGATCAGGCAATTAGAGAGAGTAGTGCTATAAGGCTGTCGAAGCCATCCTCTATATTATTAAGTCCGTTTTGTCAGATTAATTCTGCTGATATAGAAACTGGGTAATCCAACTTTGTAAATTGAACAAATGATGTAAATATTTGCCATTTATCAACAACTTCTATTCCATGTATATTTTTTCCCATAGTTAAACTATCTGTGCTGGTAAACTGTCTGTGATGTATTCAAAAGTTGTATTACAGGTGGTAAAATATGAAGGAAAAAACACAAATAATAAATTGCTACACCCAACGCAAGTCTAATAATACACCCAAGGTTGTATTAAATATACACCCAAACTGTCTGCGCTGTATTCAAAATGTATGAATTACATGTACTAAAATATGAAGAAAAACATCAAATCAAATATAAACCCATAACCTGAGAATTTTTACAGCTTTTGTTTTATATATATCTATATATGTGTCTATATCTAATTTGTGAATTAACGAAAATACACCCAAAATAACGGTGCTTTTACACCCATATTCTGTAAAACTATACACCCAACGAGTTATCCCCTGCTGCTGGTACCCTGAACTGATAACTCATAACGTGTCCTTGATATTGGCTGCAATTTGAATGCGCCGCTGATGCAGCATCAAACAGGTTTATCTGAAAATATAACACACACACATTACCTAAACTATTAACGAGAAAAATAAACTCAATCGCCACAAATTTAAAGAACATTACTTTTACCTCGCTTAAAACTTTCGTCTTCTTCTTCTTTGTGGCATTTGCGATCTGTTTCTCCAGCTTTGAACCTAGCCTGTTTTTTGGACGTCCTCTTGTTCGAATCCTTGGCGGGCTTTGAAGCTCGTTAACGGATTCCAAGTTGGCGTCTTCGTGGGATAAAGAAGATGTCCCCTTCCTTTTGGCTTTTAATGCTTCCATCTCGGCCATGATGTTATCGTACGCACGGTGCAGAATTGCAGTCAGCTCCTCCGATTCGGAGGCAAATTCGCATATATTTTGCGAACGAAAAACCAATTGGTCGAACCTCTTGCTTCTTGGCTCCATTAGTGGCTCGTCGTGGCTGCTCTTGATGTGTGTGTGTCGCCTCTTTACCTTCTTGCTCCATCGTTCCAGTATGTATCTCGGTGACACTTGGCTTACTTGTTCGAAGCTTAACACGCTTAGTGCGTGACGGCACAGTATCCCTCTCGACTCGAATAATAAGCAATGGCATTTTACCTCGGCTGCAACCGAGTCGTAAGTAACCACGAACTTGTTGAATATTGAGCTGGAAACTTGTTCTCCGACTTCGTATACTGAATAGCCTAGAGCGGAATTCTTCAGTCTGGTGATGCAATTCGCCTTTCCTCTGAATTGCGCTTGGACTTCCCTAAACTTTGCGTGAGTGTACGCATCTTGAAACTGAGCTTCAATGCAGGATTTCGTTGCACACGGTATGACCGTATGAAAATCTGCAGCATCTGATTCTCTCTCTGCTTGCTCCCTGCTTCCGAGGCAATTATCGTATTGTTTGACAAACTGAATAAGCGAGCTGTTCCGGGTGATATACTTGTTAAAAAATGAATGCATGCTCTCGCTCCTTTGTGTGCTTCTCATCCCTGCCCAGAAATGGTGATCCAGATAGATAGGAACCCATATGTGACGGTCTTCGTACAGATCTGCATAATACACCCAAAGACAGTCTATAAATACACCCGAAAAAACATGCAATTTACACCTCTGATGCAGATTTTAAAAAGACATTACCTGAAAGCCACTTGTTGTCCACAAGACCAAAATTCAGCAGAAAATCGTTCCAATTCCTATCGAATGAGTCTTTGCTATGAGAGTTCCAAACAACTTGGCTCATTTCTTGTTCGATATCGGCATGTCCCTTGTACCCGTTTAATTTGCTTGGAATCTTCTTCATGATGTGCCAAATGCACCAGCGGTGAACTGTTGTTGGCATACAGGCCTCTAAAGCCCTTTTCATGGATGCGCACTGATCGGTGAGAAACCCTTTCGGAGCGTTTCCTCCCATGCAACGAAGCCAGCTTTGAAATAACCATTTGAATGATTCAATTTCTTCGTTCTTCATCAAAGAGCATCCGAGAAGTGTTGATTGACCGTGGTGATTCACCCCGACAAAAGAACCACAGACCAAATTATACCTGAAACAAATTACCATGGTCCAGAATGCAAAATCATTAGCTACACCCTAACAAATGCTTCGCATACACCCAATGAAACAGCCAATATACACCTCTACTGCGGATTCGTAAAAAATAAATTAATTTGGCATCATAAACAGGGACAGTTTGTTACCTGTTTGTGTTGTAGGTGGTGTCGAATGAAATGACGTCTCCGAAATACTCAAAGGCGGCTCTGCTTCTTGCATCGGCCCAAAAAGCCAGCTTAATCGATTGATCATCTTCGAGTTGGAGCTCAAAAAAGAAATTCGGATTCTTCTCTTTCATTCTTAAGAAATATTTCCCGAATTCCTTTGCATCTTCTTGTTCGGAAACATTCCGCACTTCCCTGGTAATGTAATTCCTCACGTCCTTTTCGATAAAATTTAACTCGCGGTGACCCCCGGCAGCCGCAACAAATGATTGGTAGGTTTTGCTTGGTCTGATACCGGCCTCCTCGTTATTCTCTATCGTACGACGAATGGACATGCTTAGTTCCCTGTGCTGTTTGAGCATCTCTGCTTTGCTTGGACAGCAGGGGTGTAAATGATCCAGCACAACCTTTGAAATGATCCAAGCACCGACATCCTTCAATGTGTGTATATAAATTCTTGCAGGACAGTTTAGACCGGCTGTCGGATTGGTCTTCTCGGTCGGAGATATTTTAGATTTCCATTTTCCCTCTCTGCTACATGTAATCAGTTGGTTCTTAATCTCGTTTCCCTTCCTATTTGTGCACCGAACTCTTGTAGAGAAACCTGCAGCCTTGGCGTAGTTCCTGTAAAATTTTCCAGCATCTTCAAGGGTGGTAAAGGTCATTCCGACCTTTGGAACAAGCTCGTCATCAACAACTGAGAGAGGCTGCAAAATACACCGTGTCAGAACTGTAAATACACCCATAGATATGATTCAAATACACCCAATCATGTCTAATACGATACACCCTAACCGCAACAACTCAACTACAGAATGACTTTTAAAGCCATAAACTGTAAATACACAGCATGCAGATATAATACAGTTCTAAAAACACACCTAATCATGTCTGTTATAATACAGCTGAACAACAACAAGTAAATTAAAATAACAAAAAACCAGTAAAGTGTAGATACACCCACACTTCTAGCTAAAATACACCCAAACAAGAATTGATCTACACCCGAGCGTCTGCTACAAATTCCAGGTAATTAATCACAACTAATACATTGAATCGACAGATTCACGTAAACGTGTTACTTTCACAGTAATGTTCAGCAATTTTTCAACTACACAATGCTATACAAATTACTGAAAGAAATTTCATACTAATCCTATGTAAATCAAACCTCAGGGACTTCGTTAGATTCTGACTCATAATCCACTTCGCCTGCATTCAGATGACAATCTGAGGTTGAATGATCCATTATCTTCAAAACGAGATCAAACTTTGATTTCGAAAAACAACAAATCAAAAATAGAAAACGAAGATGGATTTGCAGAGAGAGACAAAGGTAACCTAAACGAAGAAGATGCTAGTGAGAAAAGGAGAAGAAAAGAACAATGGAGAAGAAGGAGGGTAAACGCGGGAGAAGAAGAAGAACGAAATCTCAAAATAACGAAAACGAAAAGGGAAAGAAATATTTTAAATCTGGTAGTTAGATATACGCGCGATGTTATATAGCGCGTGTAATCAACGTACCTGAAGCAGCGCGTATTTTGTTCTTATTGTTTAATGAACTTGTATGGCGTACAAGCCATTAGGGCTTGTATGCAGAGCTTTTCCGGTAAAAAAAATCTAAATATTAAATGTCAACATAAAAATTTATCAATCATCAAAATTCGTAAGAATTTGTTGTAAATTTGCTTCGGTGGGATCATCTTCTCCTTCATTTCCATCCTCTTGAGCAGAAGAATCAAGAAATGCAACATAAAGACCACTATTACTAATGCCACTTTGATATAAATCAGCATCAATATCATCTAGCTAATAAAATACACATATTGTCATTATATTATAATCTAACAACATTCTAATAAATCATTAGAAAATAAACTATAATACTCACGTACTAAGTCATCTACATTATTAGGAAGATTAGGCTTTTTCTTTACAACCTCTTCCGTCACCAAAAAATCAACTAAATTGATGCTTTCTTAATCAATTGGATCATATTGTCTTTTGCTTTCTTTTTTCTTTTTCCTTCCTAAAACGTTAAATACAATAAATGAAGAATTAATAATTTACAAATTTGTTACTATAAAGATTACATATGAAATAATATGATTTGCATGAAACATATATTACCTGGATTTAAGGCGCAAATTATAAGTAACATAAACAATATCATTCAGTTTATTATGCTCCAATCTATTTCTTCTTTTTGTATGAATCTAGTAAAAAGATTCCAATTCCTCTCACACCCAAAGGAAGCAGGTACTTGAATAAGAATGCAAACAGCTATCCTTTGTAAACATGGAGCAAAACTACCGAATAATAACCTACACGGCTACACCATTCATCTACCAATTATAAAATCATAACATATTAGTAGTTATCAATTAAGAAAATAAAAGCATAAAACAAGTTACTATTAAATAAATATTCTTACCATGCTTAAGTTTAGATGCAGCTCGAATAGCTTTTGGTATATCAAAACTACTTTCCTTCTGATCTCTATATAAATATATTTCTTTCATCGTCTCAACTGAATCCAAATTATTACACTTGTAATACAAAATAATAAGATCAAGTCATCAGATGTTTTTTTAAGCTGCAGCATGAATATCTTTCTTCAAATGCTTGTCCCATCTGGAGTTGATAATATCTGTGTATGGGTAATATGCAGTTTTGTTTTACTTAAATATCTTTTGTCCTTAGCATTCTTTCATAAACATATTCCAAAAATGGCTTATCATCAGCATCAACAAGCTTCAGCAATTTAATCAAAAGGCCCACAAGTTTACATGCAGTAAAGCAATCATCTCAAAATTTATTATCCAAAATAATAGTATTCATAACTCTACCATTAGCACTCCTTTCTAATTTGTGACCAATAAAAAATGAATCTACAATCAATGCTTGCAAATCCGCTTTATGATCAAAGATGCTTTTCAATGTGATAAACACAATTGTAAAACGGATTGCACCAGGATGTACAATTTCTTTTCAATTAGGTCTTTTTCTAAGCCAAGATAAGAAAACTATATGATTATATACAAATATTGTGATCTTTGAAACATGTAATGTAAGGTTAAAAATATGCACCATACTGCTTATATCTTTTAAAATAAAATTAAGACAATGAACAAAACATAATGACCAATAAATACTATCATATTTCTTATAGATAAGCCTACCAGCAGCAACATAATTGGCTGCAGTCACAACATTATCAATTAACCCCAACGCATCAAATGAATTTCCGAACAACAAATTTGAATCATCTCTCATGTCAACCAAAATTCTTCGCACTACCTCATTTCCCAACCTAGCAGTGATTACTAACAGTTCATCATCTTCCGATAACCTCGTGTTTGTAATCATCAGTTGAGAATATGACCTCGAAAATTGGAGTTTTTATCTAAAACTCTAATGTCAAAATTCTCAAATCCTTCTTTATTGTTGTTGCTGCCCGTGGAAGACCGATTTTCCTACCACCACATTAACAATAACCAATGTTGTATAATTATGTGACGGTAGGGATCTGTTGGTTCTGGAATTTAGCCCTTCTCGTTCTTCATCATCGCCTTGTTGCCTTCTAGGAGACCAGGCATGCTGACCAAACTCATTTAGCTTACCAGTTACCATCCCTAACTGCTTGTTCAATGGCATCCTTTACATCAAAGCAATATTTTTTGTACGATGGCCATGCGCCTTGTGATATATGCAAAAGATACTTTGATTAAGAGTAGGTCTTGGATTGATTGCCCGAGCTTTCGGTATGCTTCCCTTTTGAGAAATCTATGGATAAGCCTCTGCCATGATGCATTCAGGGAGTATAATTGTTGAATTTCTCAACCCTTGGAACTTGAGCTCGGAGAGTGGAAGATGATGGCCCTCCAATTTTTGGTGGTTAGATAGCATTCTTTCTCGAGGAATGCTTGGGGCAGCAACTTTTGTGATTTGTAGCCATCAAATAGTCATCAATGATGGTTTTAATGGTGTGAGATTAGTGTGAGATTTCATCCAAATAGCCATCAAATCTTTGCTGGTTACATGTTAGCCAGAATTTAACAAAGTTGCTGGCCCATAGACTTTTCCTTAAAAGCGACTATCCAACTAACGTCTTCATCTCTTACGTATTCCAATGCCACTTGCTGAATTTCCTCCATTGAAGTCAAATCCTTAGAAGTTAGATGCCTTCTAAAGTCTCTTTCCTAAGCGGGGTGAATTGGAGATCGTTCTAGACCGTCTCACGGAATCACGATCTCTAGGTGGTGTACGTTCACGCCTACCAGTAGCACTACGTGTTTGGGGATTCTCGCGTAGTTGGGACACTAGCCTGAGGTGGTCCAGCTTGTTTCATGTTATTCTCGAAATTGTCGTGACCAGCTCCGTGCAGACCAGAGTTTGCGGGGGCACTTGTAGATGCTCAGGTATTCGCATCAACTGCTGCCTGCGACATGATTCAACAGGTCCCCATAGACAGCACCAAATGTTCCAAGGAATCGTAATTTCATCCACAGGCAGGGTTTGTACATACAATGACACTCCAATACCTCAATGAGTTACCAATCAATCACGATATTAGAATATCTTAGAAAGAAAAGCATACCCCCTTAATTGAGTCGTTGAGTAACACTTGCACAACGTTTTGTTGCTTTCATGAGTCATTCAATATATATCATAATGTTATAATGTTATATCATTTATCCATAATCTCGTATATTAACATTAACATCTCAAGAAGATCCCTTTCGAATGATTTTGAATCTTCATTTAGCTATAATTTCGATTTATGGGCTTGGACCTGTTATAGAACTAGTTCTAAATTAAATTTGAATTCTAAACCTAGACAAGCTAAACAACCAAAGACTCAGTTCTAAATTAAATTTGAATTCTAAATCCAGACAAGCTAAACAAGCAAAGACCTAACCCTTCAACAGTTCAAATGGCTCCTCAAGGGTATCAACAAGTACAAAGCACAAACGAGGCAACATGTTCTCTCTTCTTTCTTTTTTTTTTTTTTTCATGAAACATCAATTACCACATTTTTTTGTCGGATGGATACTAGACATCATATCACACACTCACACACACCACATACTCATACACACATTTAAAGGTTCTATCTACTACTTGGTTATCACAACCCGGATACAACATATTAAGAAATAAGTTGCAATTACCACATTTATTACTAATACTCCAAGTGATGATTCAAAAAACAAAATATTAAATGGTACAAAGAAACAGACCATCATGTTCTCCAAAGCATAAAATAGGACCAATCTTACATCTACCAGATTTTATGATTTTTGATCATATAGCAACAATAGTTATTTTTGTTTTTGGCATTTATATAGAAACAATAGTTGTAGGACGTAGTTCGTTTTTTTCTTGCCTCTTACTGCCCTTAAGGCCTCTTGATTACAAAAAAATATATATATATATATACTCTCGTCTAGTTTGAGTAAGCCACATTTGAATTTCATAAAATCCACGAGACCACGACATTTGCCACCACAGCTGTATCAACACCGAAAAAGTCGTTCTTGTCTTGCCCACAAGTTAAGACATACAACAACAATAATAGCTTTGCCATGTTGACAAGGAAAAATGTCATATTGATATCAAGGAGGAAACTAAAAAGGATTGGGGGGTGGTAACAATGATAATAATAATATACATGCCTAACCAGTAATCGTTTTGACGAATGTTTGATTATGACAACCTAGCAGTGGCACAATAAATCAAATTGAATATTGGAGAAGCTAGATAGAGTATATAACAGGAGCTAATTACAATGAGAAATTGATTGATATTTTACTTCCTTTTCCCCCTACCTTAACCCCACCATATTAACACGAATTAGATATGCATATATTTATATAAGATAGGTAGACATGATGGTGATGGTGATGGTGGAGTGGTGGAGATGATGGCGGTGATAACAAGCAGCAAAACTCTCCATTGGTCAGATCCAATTTGTAAAGTATAATGGAGATTGACATTCCCAGCAATTTCATTTTAGGCACTCAATGCTTCAGTTTTCTGCTGGAAAAACCTGATTCATAGCACCAAAGTTGTTCACAGGCTTGGGCCTCCATTCAGTCCTACCCCTCACAATCTCACCACCATCTTCAAGCCTAAGCAAGTGTTTGCACTCGAGAGATCCGCCGCCAGCTAAGTTCCCGATATCAGCACCAGAGACATCAGTTAGGGAATCCAGCACACTGTCCTTGCCACATTCCCTCCTGTACTCCAGAGTCATGGCCCGCAGCTCATGACTCTCCAAGATTGCCTGTGGAGCACTCTGCAGCAATCAAAGCACAATTCTTCTGTTAAGTCACTTGATCAATTTAATTTAATACATGACAAATGTATATTTGTTTGCATTTAATTTAATCTGTATTCACTGTCAATGTAAACATAGTTTACACAAACATCTGATCTTATGTTAGCCACCAGCTAAAGCGGTTGACTTAGCCATAGTCTTAAAAGCCATGTAAGTGCAAACATATACATGATTAAATGATAGTGCAAAACTCTCACACTACTAATGCATAACAACCACGTATGTCAACTTCCTTTTCTTAATAAAAAATCATCAAGGACAAATTAAGATTGTGGAAGATGTGAGTGATCTGTTGAATCTTCTATGGTTTTCAATGAATTATAGCAAATTCCTACTCAATCATATAATAATTCCAAAGTGTCAAGCAACTTCCAACTGGTCTGGTTCAATTAGTTCTAACATTAGCAATCATGGACTGAAGTGGAAAAAAGGTACAAGAACATAAAAATACCTCCAGAAGCCAGCCAATGTACTTCACATTGTTAACATGCTGATTAACATCTAGATCACTCCATCTAGGCTGAAAACAAGATACGGCCAAAAAAAAGAAGGCATGAATAAAAAGATATAATGCAATATAGGAGGAACGAAAAGATTAATGATAACATTTACAACAAGAGTTGACATACACTTAGACCACGACGAATATGATCTGCAGTATCATCAAGTTTAGACAGTTTTCTGTTATCCTCTTCGACAACTGGAGGAGAATCCACAAAATACGACGCAATCTCTTGCCTGACTTCTTCTGGAATTTTGGATAGTCTCCTTGTCACTTTATTCATCATGACCCAAATACTGAAGTATACCAAAACCAAAAATTCAAAAAGCTGCTCACTAATTTCTAGCTTCATTGTGTTAGAGAGAGAGAGAGAGAGAGAGAGAGAGAGAGAGAGAGAGAGAGAGAGAGAGATCAACATGCTAAAATACAACCATTTTAAATATTCATCCTAATATAAATTAGATCTTTCCATTTTAGAAGGGTAAAAACACAAAATTTATTATTTTCAACAAAACTCATCCAAAGAAATTATTAAACTAAGATGTCAATTTTTTGTACGTAGAGTCGGATACTTTCAGGTGCAAGAACTTATACATCCAAACCAGTAACTCACATGTGTTTATCAAGATCTCCAAAAGCATGAGCAGACTCGATATTTCAAATTAAAATTGAAACAAATTTTTGTACAACAAAACCTTCATAAAAGCTTGCACCATCAAAACAATGCCATTGATCAGACATTTAAGTTCTCCATAAACACTATGAAACATATTTGTCAGAAGCAGAAGAAAGTCACTAAAATTGATTTCTACCTGGAGGCTCTTGTCAAGATTTCACCCGTATTGGCATCACGTATGATCCAATCACGACGCATACCATTTTTCCCTGATGCAGAAACCCAAGTGTCAACTTGAACTACATCTCCCCTGAAGCAAATTACAGGTTAGCTTAACAATATGAAAACAGATTTAGAATACTTGATATTAAGCCTAACTGGTAGTTTTCATCTAGCCATCAGCTAGAACATATTTCTAACTACTGAACAAAGCAATATGCAAAGTACACATTGTTCAAGTTCTACCTATGTACTCAACTTTTTATCAAAATAAAAGCCAGGTTAATCCATCAAACCTACGATCCCAAAATAATTTCATACATACAAGAACTTTCCTAGCTAAAGCATTATTATCATACCTATTCTTTGAAGCTATAAACAATTTATTACTAGATGTTATAGAATCATGAATTACAGCAAAGAACATAGGCACTGCCGAACATGAACACCTGGGCAATTAAGTTACACAAGGGAAAATATGACCAAATTACCATGTTGGGTAACGATCAACTTCAACTTGCATCCGAGTCACAACCCATATCAGGTTCTTCTTACACATTTCCGGCGTCGAACCAAAGCCATCACCAAGAAGCCCAGCAGTCTTAACATGATTAAGTGCAGTTTCCTGTTTTTTAGACAAAAAACAAGATAACCCAATTATTATTTCTGTCTTATTTATCAAAACACAAAATCCTCACAATTCTGTTCCCTGTACAAGATTCTAATCCTACACATATCATGAACCATCTCTCCTTAAGCTATCACATAAATAGTTCTATATCTAACAGGTCTTTTTATTCAATAGCATCTTTGAGCTTGAAGTGCAGACAATACATAGGTCCATTTTTTGTGTTGTAATGAAATTATATTTTTTATTTAGAAAAATGGGTTAAAAATCAAGGATGGAATCAAGTTTAAAGTGTAAAATAAACTAACTTTATACTTCCTCTCCAAAATCAAAACTCTCTCGCACAATTTTGTAGCTAACATATAACTAACATAAGAAAACAAAGGAAGCTAAGTAATCAAGTATGCTTTATCTCCTTTTGTGAAAGAGGAAAAAGAGAAAACAGAATTGTTAGTTACATGTTGAGTAAAAAATTGTTGGTTAGCTAGACTTTCTCTTTCCAAATTCTCAACGTAAGATTACCAAGAATGTGTGTGCAAACCACACGCTTCCACAATACTATCCAACAATAACCATTTCAAGTCAGAAAATAACAACAACCAAGTCATATTCATATCCCACTAAGCATAGAAATTCTTCTTGGTATCAGCACACAAACCTGCAAATGATTCATTAGCGTCTCTATAGACGCGGTCTTATCGGCGCCTATCTCGTAAGATCGAATGGAGAAATTTTGCCTGAAAGCAAGCCCATCCTGCACAATCCTCCCAATACCAAATGGATCAGATAGCACATCGGATCGCTTCGGCTTCCAATCGATCATCATCCACTGCTTCTCCGCCGCAAGGAAGGCTGTCGTGATGGCGGCCAGCAGCATGCTCCAATCCGGAATCTGGTTAATGAAAGTCCTCGGCGCATTAGCCCCCGTCGTCGACGAGGATTCCAGCTTCATGCTCTCCATGGATTTTGGAACCTTTGTGGCGGTTCCGTTGATCTTTGAAGGAGCATGCGCATTGGCCTTAACACTTGAAGACCTGTGATTTTGTTTGAGCCCTCCGCCGAGGCTGGCAGGGATTCCTCCTCCTCCTTCTCCACCGGTTCGTGACGTCACAGGGAAAAACGACGACGTAGCAGCAGTAGCAACCATAATTGAATTCTTCACCTGCATGTGCATAGTTTTAGTTGATTAGAAAACAATCTTTCTCCTCAAGCTTCCAATTTCGAACAAAATTAAAATAAATATTCAACACGAATGAGATTTTACATCAACACATCAATAATTAATCGAGAAATTAATGTTAAAACCGCTGCGCAACTGCGCGCAGATCTGGCATTGGCTTAACAAAAATTCGCATAAAAAATATAGAGCCAGATCAGACGAGGGAGAACAACAAATTAAAAAAGAAACGAAGAAAACACTACGGTACCTGAAGAAGAAGGAGAAGAAGAAGAAGAGAAAGAGAGAGGTGAAATTGAAAATATAAGTGGAAGGTTATTCAGGAGAGGCTACGACGTCGTTTAATTGATAGTGTTACAGAAATGATGGCTCCCTGTGGGTGGTGAACCCAGAGAAGAAGAAAGGGTGGTTGGTTTTGAATTTGAAAAGTAAAAGGAAAATGGGAG
Organism: Arachis hypogaea; assembly: GCF_003086295.3. Classification (NCBI taxonomy): domain Eukaryota; kingdom Viridiplantae; phylum Streptophyta; class Magnoliopsida; order Fabales; family Fabaceae; genus Arachis; species Arachis hypogaea. Next base: position 127,975,904 of record NC_092055.1, on the reverse strand, counting down.
GAATAATGAATATATATAGATTATGAGTTGTAAAATATTTAGGGCCAGCGGAGGAGGAAAGTGAGTGGCACGCACCGAATTGTGAAGCAGGAAAGTTAGTTATTTATTTAGTAGAACTACAATCCACCTGTCCCTTCCTCCCGCTTCTCTTTTCAAAACACACGAGTGCTTCTCTACTCTTCTATTTTCCCCTTTTTACCATTTTACCCCTCCACTCTCATGTCTTCTTTTCTAGCCGCGTCTTTACCGTTTTACCAAGAAAGAACCATCAACAAATATTAAGATGCTTAAACACGTAATTTTACATTTATAATAATATTACAATAGTTTAATGAGAAGAAATATATAAACTAAATTAAAATATGATTTAGAAAATATCTTAATTTTTTTTTTTTACCAAAGATAGGATACTTGAACCCGCAACCTCTTAATTGAGTATGAGAAGACTATGTCATTTGAGCTATTATTCATTGGCGAAAATATCCTAATTTAAAAATACTCTATTTTAAAATATGTATACACTAAAAATTAATTATTAAATTAAATATTTATATAAAATATATATTAAAAATTAGTTAAATATATGGCCTTTTAAACGCTAGGTGCTCCATTTCAAAAATAGGTAACGTTGAGTTTGAAACGAAAATAGTAAATTATAAAAAATAGTATATATTAACTATTATTTTTTTTTTATAAAATTAACTATAATATTTTGTCCTTTAAAAGTATATGTATTATATTAATTTAAGAGCTATGCTATATATTTAAGTATTTTTTTATCCAAATTTTATTCAAGTACGTCTAACACCAACAAAAATTACTCTCATTAAAAGAGCATCATTACACGCACTTTATCTTCTTCTCCTCCCCGCGCTTCTTCTTTTTCTCTGCACTTTTTCTTTTTCTTCTTCTTTTAAATACACGCATACGTCATCTTCTTCTTCTTTCAAATTCATGTATACATCTTCCTCTTCCTCCTCCTTCTTCTTCGTGCACGCAAATTCTTCTTCTGCTTCTCCTCCTCCTCATTCTCTTCTTCTTTTCCTCTTTCGTTATTGGCATTACCAACAACATCAACATTTTGCTAATAGAATATTTTTTCAATCGAATTGAATGAAATGCAATTGCTAAATTGAATTAAATTGAATTGAATGGATGCAGGTGTTCTGAATCTGAATTAAATTGGATTGAATTGAATTGATAATCTCTAAATTGTAAACAGAGGTGTTTCGAATTTGATTATATAATGGATTATATTTCGTTCATTCAATACTATACAATTGTTTCACCATAAGCACGTGTTCGGTTTATTATGCAGAAAGCTCTTTGAATTTGATTTTATATAATGGATTATGTTTCATTCATTCAATACTATACAATTGTTTCACCATGAGTACATGTTTCAGTTCATTATGCAGAAAGCTGTTTGAATTTGATTTTATATAATAGATTATGTTTCGTTCAGTCAGTACTATACAATTCGGTTCATTATGCAAAAAACTGTTCGAATTTGAATTTCTATAATGGATAATGTTCCATTTATTTAGTACTATACAATTGTTTCACTATAATAACATGTTCGGTTCATTTCTGTTTTGCACAGTTCAAAACTCTTCCTTCTCACCTTCTATTGCTTCTTTACCAGGGAGAGAAGGAGGAAAAGACAAAAAAAATACAACAGCAATAACAACAAAAGAATGACAATAAGAAAAAATAGGTAAAGAAAAATGAACGCGAAAAAGAAGGAGAAGAATGAGGAGGAAGAAGAAGCGGGTGACCTAAAATTGCTTGGATGAACTTGGATGCCAAAATTGTTTGGATGTGGAGAATACCTCTTAATTTAATTGATAGAAAAATATCATTTAAATTAAAAGTGTGCCAATAAATTATAATTCAAATGACATTGTCTCTTCATACTTACTTAGAAATCGTAAGTTCAAATTTCACTTCTAATTTTAGGTAAAAAAAAAATTAAAAATGTAATTAAATTATTAAATTCGATATTACTAGTTATATGGTAAAACTTAGTAACGTTTACCTAAAGAATGACATTAGTTTTAGCATTCTCCTTAAATCATTATTTGAAAAATATTTAATTATATATGGAATTAAGTTCATGAGATATATTCCCTTACAGGAAAATGTTAATTGGAAAATTATAGCGTACAGATTTGTTTATACAGATTAATGGATTATGTGACAAGTGTCAAGTGACACTATGATGTTTGAAAAGAAATAGGCTTGGCAGCACTTGCAAGGAGAGCCACGACTTAGAGAAAAATAACCAGCTGCTTGCAAAGGAGGTGACCCATTATTTTAATATTTGGTCATAAACCGTTTTTTGTGGTTATAAAATTTCTTCTTTTTGTTTTATTTATTTTTTATTTTGTTTTTTTGGTCATATAGTGAGTGCTTAATTAGATAAACTTTTTTCTTGATTTTTTTTATTTGGTTAGATTGAACTTTATTTAAAAAAAAATATTATATTAAATATGTATTTAATTTTTTGTTATTTTTTATGAAATTCTAAGAATGCATATAAATATTTAAAATGAAATGATAACAAATTATTTTATTTTAAATTAAGAATGCTAAGCTTAAGAAATTAAAGAGGCTTTAACGAATTTATATATATATATATATATATATATATATATATATTATATTATATTAGATATTCAATACAAAATAAGTATTTTTATAAAAAATAAACCAATGCCAATTAATTTTATGTTGAATAAATAATTTTTACTGAAGTAAAATATCTTAAAATATTGACTAATTGACTAGTTATTTATGTATATTTTATTTTGATTTAATAATGATAATAATAATATCAATAATAATAACAATAAAAAACAGATAGTAATAGTGTTAAGAAACAAAAAATAATAAGATAGTAAAATTATATTTTTGGAAGAGCATAAATGAAAGAGTAATAAATTATTTTAGAAAAAATAATACAATTAAACTCTTATGTCGTCTCATTCAAAGGAACAAATGTAATCGAATAACTGGATGAAAATATTTTATACTGTTAGTATATTGAAATTAAACTATAATTTGTATCTTAAAATATAAGATAAAATACATATTAAACCAAATTTAATAAAAAAAATTTTGAAACATTATTATAAAATAATAAACTTATTTAGTTGAAGTTTATATGAATGAGTTTTTTGGTTCAAATTTATTATTATTATGCTTTCTCTAATTATAGTTTGAGGTATAAATTATCATCGTCGTCTTTCTTTGTATCGGAGAAAGTGTAACTACAGATCTTTTCTAAATTCTTTGAATCAGACTCCTCCTTTCTACCACTAATCAAAACTAAAGTCCATATTCAATAATACAGCAGCTCATTCACCTGCCACGGTACAAAGAAAGCAAATCAATATGATACACCACTAAATGAACTCAATTGCAGGCACGATTCCAAAATTCAGATCACAGCATCAACGATGACACACCAGATTACAGTACATCACACCACAAGCGACCACACCTACTCAACAATCATATCATACACTACCCTTTTTTTATCATTCTTTATACATGTATAACTATTATTATCTCACAATCAGTCCGTCATTATTATGTTGCATTGTTTTATTCCCTTTCCTTGTTTTTTTTTATCTATTCACCTTAACCGCAATTAATTATCACCATACTATTATTATTCTTTTAGACTTTTTAATTTTTATTTTTATTATTCTTTTTCTTATTATTCTCTGTATACATATTTATCATTGTCTCACGACCATTGTTATATTGACTTCTTCTTTCTTCCTTTTTCATTTTCTTATTCTTTTTCCACCTTCTCTTTTTCGATCCCAACTAATTACCACCATGTATTAGTTTATAATTATTACACTAAAAAATGAATACTACTTTAAAAATAAATTAAAAATATCACAACTCTTATGTGAATCATCTACGCTCCTATAAATGTAATGAAAGAGTAAATTTAATTTCTTCTACTATGAGTATTTTTTGTTTTACATTTATCTTTATAATAATATAAATGGGGAGCTCTTATCCTGACGTGGTGCTCATACATTGAGTTTGGGACTTTATTTGTTTAGGTGTTGTCATTATAAATTTTTAGGATTTTATTTATAAATTATAAATTATTATTTGCTTAGGTGGTTTTTTTTTTAATTTTAAATTATGTTTTTTTAGGTTGTTAGGTATTTAGTTTTTAATATTGTTGAACTAATTATTTGCTTAGGTGTCGTCACTAGAAATTTTTAAAAATTATAAATTTTATTTGCTTTAAGTTGCTATTTTCAAAATTTTGAAGTTATTTGCTTAGTTGTTACTTTTTAATTTTAATTTATTTGCATATTACTCTTTTGAATTTTTAAAATTTTATTTATAAATTATAAATTATTATTTGCTTAGATTGTAACTTTTTAAATTTAAGTTATTTGCTTAGGTTGTTATTTTTTAAATTTTAAGTTATTTTGCTTAGGTGATTATTATTTCAATTATTATCACATGTAGGGCTTTATTTGTCAAAATCAGTGTTCACCCTTACGTTGTTTTGTCAAGAGTTAAGAGTCGTAGTGGTCTCAAGGTTCTAATTCTGGACGAAGACGACAAATTAAAATATAAGTATGTGCATCGCACGGGTTTAACACTAGTAGTAATACAAATAAAAAGTTCTTTTGGTGACATAGCGCTCATATATTGAGTTTGGGGATTATTTTCTTAGGTGTTGTCGTTAGAAATTTTTGAAACTTTATTTACAAATTAATAAAAAATAAATTATTTGGTTAGGTTGTTAGATATTAATAAAGATTTAGTTTTTGAATTTATTAGCAAACTTGTTAAAAATTTAATTTTTATTTTTAATATTATTGAATTAATTTAAAATGCTGACATGACGCTCATATATTGAGTTTGGGAATTATTTACTTAGATTTCATTATCATAATATTTTAAACTTTATTTATAAATTAATAAATTATTTGATTAGATTAATAGATATTAACAAGAATTTAGTTTTTGAATTTAGTCGGAAGATAGTTAAATATTTAATTTTTAATATTATTAAACTAATTAAAAAAATATTTATAAATTATTAATAAATTAGTACCATTAGTGAACCTTAAAGTATTGATTAATAAAAATAATTTTTAATACGTTTAATTTAATAAATCATTGTGTGCATTTCTTCTATAACAATAGAAACTAAAATCTTCTATGTTTTAGCAAAAGCTTAAAATTAATTGAACTAATTTAAAAAATAAATTATTTAATTGAACTGGAATACCTTCTATAAAGATGGATTTAACTTTTTTTTGTTCATATTAACAAAATCAAAATCACTTCAAGTTCATTTTTGTTTTTTTGGATACCCAATTCGGTGATCTATTGCTGTTAAAGTCCATTTTACAAGTTAGTAGCTACCATTTTCATTTATCAGGCTTGGCTTAGCCACAGCCATTATCCAAGCCCTGCCAAGACTTATATCTATCAATGCCATGTGTTGATATGTTATTAAAGCAGATGGAATATCTGTAAATCTATACCAAATAGCATCTGTACCATAGTGCGACCCATGTTAATTTCGTTGCATTATCGCTCTGAGATTCGCAAAGTAGCTAGAATATAGAATTATAGATCAACAACCACCTAGTTTTTTTTTTTTTTTTATATCAAAGATAGGAGACTCAAATCCGCAACCTTTTAATTGAATATGGAAAGACTATGTCATTTGAGTTATAACTCAATATCAACAACCATCTTAGTTTTGTTTGGTCTAAATTCGGATTATGGAACTTTATTTGTTCCATATGCATTGGTAGACTTATTATTGCATTTGCACTGTTAAAAGGTTTTTATCGCGTGAGTTTTCTAAGTATAAACTATAGGAAAACTTTTAAAGTAATATTAAGGTGATAAAAAAAATAATTAGAATTTGTCTTATTTAATTATTTAATATTTATAAATTATTATAATAATTAATAAATATTAAATAAAATAAATTTTGATTTGTTTATTAATATTTTTTTGTTGTCAAATATTTTTAAATTTTTAAAATATTGATATTTTAATTATTTTAAATTTTAATTAATATATTATATATTTTTATGATTAAAATTATTAAAATACTGATATTTTATAATTCCATAAATATTTGAAATTCTTCCTCAATTATATATATAATTCTATAAAGTACACGTACTAACAACGTTTAAACTTAACAGAACCACCAAAGTATGGTTTTGGATTCATTCACTACAAAGTACAAACAAATATGTTTATATATTAACCCCTAATTGATAAAATGAATCTACGGATTAAATCTAAGCCACATACAGCACGCATTTACGGGAAAAAGGTTTATTACTTAAATAAACTAAATTATTAACATTTAAATCTTTTGGAAATTAGATAGACAAACTCTTTTGATTTTCTTTTTCGTAAAAAGATTTGAAAATGAACTTTATGTTTTAACCAATTTTCAGCGAGCCTTAATCTTCTTTAATCTCTCCCTCTCCCTTTTTCTATTTTCTCTTATTGGCTAAAAAAATTATGTTTAAATCTTGTATATATTACCGACTTGTTAATTGATAAAAGTTAATTAGTTTAATCGTTATTTAATTGACAGTTTTAAAATTTTTTAAAAATTTTACATGTATATAAAAATTAATTATATATATGTTATACGTATTTTTTTTATATAATATATATGTATTCCGATATATATTGTATTTTAGATTGGGAGTTGATTTAATAGCTAATGAAGCATATAAGAAAATTTTTACATGATTATTCATTAATCACCACATACTACAGTAAAAAACTCACCCTCACTATTCTTTGAATTTGATGAGCCACTGAATAAACATTAACGTGTATATATATATATATATAATTTTACCATCAAAATATATTATATGTCATTTTTTATTATAATTAAAAATATTTTTTTAATTAAAAAATTCTTTATAAAGAACATTATAATTCGATTATAAGTTTATAACTCCGATCCCAATTTTTATAGCTTATCTGAAACTGATCAATAGTTATATTTTGACAACATTTACAACGTAATATTTTTAGAAGAAGATGTGTGTCTTAAATTTAATTTAATTTTACACAAAATTTATTTGAATGTCAAAATATTTTTTTGTAGATACTCACTAGGGATGTCAATGGAGCGGGGCGGGGATGCTTCCCTGCTCCCCATCCCCGCCTCCAGAATTAATCCCCATTTCCGTCCCGATTCCTGCCATGGGAGGATAATTGTCCCCATTTCCATTCTCCGCGTTTCCCATATTTCTCGCGGATCCCATTTCTCATCCTCTTATATTTAACATTCATATGAAGATTATAGTAAAAAATATCAAAAAAATAAAAAACAAACTACAAAATATTATTACAAACACACACACATATCTTATCCAAGATTATAAGTCCAGAAATACAACATAGCAAATTATAATCCATAAAATAAAATCTTAAAATACAACTTCCATTCTAAAAAAAAAGCAATAAGATATAGTCTTTAACATCAAGTATTCTTTGATGGTCAGCATACTCAGCAAGAGAAATTATAATTGCTTTAGATACATAGAAGGAGAGAAAATCAAGCAACTATTTCAAAATCAAACCCTAACTATTTCAAAATTATAAACCCTATATGTCTAATTACTTTAGATACATAAAAGGAGAGAAATCAAAATTATACAACACAGTGAGTAGGGAAGATTGAATAATAGGGTTAGGGTTTTTAATTGGTAAAATTACTAAAAAATCCACCTATGTTAGAAATAAAGTAAGGTTATTTAAAAAATTTCAAACATTCGGAGAATTATCGGGGATGGGGCGGGGATCCCCGCTCGGGTCCCCGCGCCTGTCTCGGGGGAATTTTGCTCCCCATTCCCATCCCCACGGAAAAAATTCCCCACCAACGGAACCCCATTCGAGGCGGTTCCTGCGGGGATCCCCGCCTTCTGGGGATTTTTGACACCCCTAATACTCACGTTCACTGACGAACTCAGAAAATTTTAAAAGTAGGACAAAAATATATATACTAAATAAATTTTGTTAAATATTATTAATTATATGGAGATATAAAAATTAAAAAAAGTTAGTGAACACTTTCATTCTTAAAATACTATTCATTATATATAATTTATAAAAAAATATTTTTTTATTTCAAAAACTTGAACTTAAAATATTTTAATTAAATTATAAATACTTTATTATCCTAACTAATTTTTTATACACATTTAATAATAAAAGACTGAATTACTTGGCATATTAGTACCTGATGATATACTAGTATTTATAATTTAAAATTAGAATTATATATAAATACTAGAAAAATTAAATCTGTATATGAAAAGTATATTTATATAAAATAACAGAAACATAATTCACAATTTTTTCTTTCCCTTTTTTTAAAATAATTAAATTTATTATATATTTTTTAATTTAATTTTGATATAATGTTAGATGAAATATTTTATGCATCTGTTTAATTATGTATTGTAATTAAAATATTTTTTATTACTATTTTTAAAAATAAAAAACATATTCTAAATTAGTAAATTAATCAATTCATTTTAAAATTTTATGCGCAACATAGATACATATAATAGAACAAAAAATAAAAAATAAGTAATAAAAATGAATAAATCAAGAATAAAATAAAATATATAAAATCACGAAGAAAATAAAATATTAGATTAATACCTATACTATAATTGTTTGAATTAAAATTTGCAATTGAAAATATCAAAAAGAGAAACAATGAAATTGGAAGATACATAGAGTCATGGAGAGCTATATAAAAAAATAAAAAATTTAAAATGTATTTTTTGATGAAGAGAAGATAAGAAATAAAAAAAAGTTGAAAATATAAAAATAAAAAGAGGGTTTAAGGGAATAAAGGAGTGACGACACAAGAATTAAATTTGATTAAGTTAAATAATATTCAAAATGATAAAAAAAATAAAAAAATGAATTTAAAAACTTTAGCTAATTGAGTTTAATTTATTTGTAGTGGGGTTATTTAAAATTTAAAGTGGAAGCATATTATATATAACTATATTTAAAAAAAAATTAAAAACACTGTGGAGGCAAGTGCCCCTTCATTGTTGCTACTGGGTCTGTCCCTGCTCACATTTTATGTTTTTTCTTAATTGATGTATACCTTATCCAACCAGAAGAATATGAGTTCATTTAAGATAAACGAGCTATACAAAAAATTGTTTAACTGAACAAAAATATTTAGCGCCCATCATGAGATAAAAATTAAAGTTTTTTATTTTGTTTCAACTATACTTTATTTATTGGGTAAAAAACACAAATAAACTAATGGAGGATAGTTATTACATGAATAAGCCAAATTGAAGATTGATTCACGAATGAGACAAAGCATACTTATATGTAATTCGAATCTATTTGGTTCGAACTCCAATTGCATATAAATCGAACCTATTTGGTTCGAACTAGACACACATAATTCGAACTTAATTGGTTCGAATTACACACGAATTGGGCTATCACATAACTAAGGAATAAGTGTGAGATTGTAATTGAAATGAAACAAATTTAAAATGTTGTATAACTGAAAATTGGAATTAAATTAAAAATACACTTTATATATGCAACTTGAGGTTATTTAATTTTATTCTTAAATTTTATTTTATTTAACTTTATTTAATTTTAATTTTATTTTATTAGGATTTAATTTTCTTTAATTAAATTGAAATAAGGATAAAATTAACACAAAATAAAATGTTGAAAGTAAATCTAAACGAAATAAAATTTAACATTAAAAAATTAAGACAATTAAAGATATAAAGTATATTTTTCTCTTACAAAATTTGTAAACCAATTATTAAAAAAAAGTTAAAAAGGATTTGATTTTAGAAACATTTTTTAACAACGCAGAAAATTAAAACTAAACAGAGACTAATATATTTAAAAAAAAGTCTAATTTTTTATTACAATAAGTGATAAGTAAAGTACAAGTTATATTAGAAATCAGAAGAGTACACTAACTATAATTTAAAGAAGTTTAGAATTGATCTTAAAGATATTTTTTATAAACTTTATATAATAAATAATTTTTTCGTATATATTACACTATTTTAAATTTGTTCCATTTCAATGAATATATAATTTATTACAAATATTTTTTAATGTCAATAAAAAATTTAATTTTTATCTTTTACGTGTATATTTCTTTAGCTCATCGCTGTTTCTAGAGATTATATAGTTAAATATTGGACTTAAATTAAAAATACACTTTATATATGCAATTTGAAGATTATTTTAATTTTATTCTTAAATTTTATTTTATTTAATTTTATTTAATTTTAATTTTATTTTATTAGGATTTAATGTTCTTTAATTAAATTGAAGTAAGGATAAAATTAACACAAAATAAAATGTAAAAGCAAATTGAAACGAAATGAAATTTAAGATTAAAAAACTAAGACAATTAAAGATATAAAGTATATTTTTTTTCTTAAAAAATTTGTAATCAAATTATTAAAAAAAAATAAAAAGGATTTGATTTTAGAAGCATTTTTTAACGAGGCATACAATTAAACCCAAGCAGATACTAATATATTAAAAAAAACTTATTTTTTTACAATAAATAATAAGTAAAATATAAGTAATCTTAGAAATTAAAAGAGTACATTAATTATAATTTAAAAAGTTTAAAATTAATTTTAAAGATATTTTTTATAAACTTTATATAATAAATAATTTTTCTGTATATGTTACAACATTTTAAATTTGTTTCATTTCAATTACAATCCCATGCACGTAACATATTCACACTTATTCCTTAGTAATTCGAACCAATTAGGTTCGAATTATGTGATAGCCCAATTCGTGTGTAATTCGATCCAATTAGGTTCGAATTATGTGTGTCTAGTTCGAACCAAATAGGTTCGATTTATATGCAATTGGAGTTCGAACCAAATACGTTCGAATTACATATAAGTATGCTTTGGCTCATTCGTGAATCAATCTTCAATTTGGCTTATTCATGTAATAACTATCATTCATTGATTTATTTGTGTTTTTTACCCTTATTTATTTGTAATGACTGATGAATAATCTCCACCTACTCAAGCCGAGTTAATGACATTGTTGACACAAATACGTTCGAATTACATATAAGTATGCTTTGGCTCATTCGTGAATCAATCTTCAATTTGGCTTATTCATGTAATAACTATCATTCATTGATTTATTTGTGTTTTTTACCCTTATTTATTTGTAATGACTGATGAATAATCTCCACCTACTCAAGCCGAGTTAATGACATTGTTGACACAATTACAAACAGATAAGTAGAGAATAGCTCAATAGCTGATCGAACTTCACAATGTTTGGACAAAACACAATGGGGTGGAGGAAGGATGATTCTGATCGTATTTATATGTCTGAAACCACAAAGTCTGAAACATATCACTCTAAAGCTTGTTCTAACGGTCTTAGGTCGATGGGCCTTTTACTTTAGATATTACGGATTTTTAATTACCTAAAAATTTCACTTTATTGTACCCTGACGTTGGTTACGCACTTGGTTTGTTAATATCCGAACCTACGTGGCAACAAAATCACTCCAAACCTATCTACGTGTAACCCAATTTTTTTTTGGTTAAGAATAACAAAAAAAAAAAAAATCCTTACACTCCCTTTGTGCCCTAGTAGAACTCCGTTGTTGTCACCACTGCCATTTCAAATCGAAGAAGAAGACCAGAGCACCTCCATTCTGCAACAGAGACATTTCTCTAGTTTAATCAAGTCGTTGCTTCACTATCCGCAGGCCACCATTGTCTGCATCTCGCCGTTCACACTACCCATAGCCCACCATTGTTGTATGCATATTTTCAGTTGTTATGTTGTTGTCTATAATTACATGGGATGATACCTTAGATTATACTGTATTGCTTGTAGGGATGGCCATTGTGCATATTACTCTGTGTATTAATCATAGGGGGAGATTTGAGTGAGGTCCATGTGGAAAGCTTAAGTATGTTGGTGGGGAAGTAACAGAGATTGAGAGGGTTAATGTGGATACTCTCAATGGATTTTTTTATAAATAATTTGCTAAAGGACATTGAGTATACATCCATTACTGATTTTTATTGGCTAGAACCTGGTAAGGAACTTGATAATGGGTTGAAATTGTTAAGGGTTGATATGGATATAGTTAAGTTGTATGAGGCTGCTGTGAAGAATGATAATAGAATTCACTTATACATAGAGCACCCTGTAAATGATCCTGTTATTGTTGAAGAGAACATTACTCCATCAAAGATGAGATTGAAGACTTGTGCTAAGAAGAATCCAACTCCAAAGAAGACTCCAAGAAGAAGACTTATAGATGGTGAGGTCCAGAATAGGAAAGAAGTCCATGAAATAAGCAGCCAGATTGAGGTTGAGGCCAAAAGGAGGTTGTTGTTAATGTGGTCCAACAAAGATCTCCAGTAAAACAGATGTCTTAGTCTCCTACAACACCTGTGCAACCAGATGAGCCACATTCCAATCAATCACAGCCTTCACTAAATTCCATTGAGCAAGAGCAGCAACTAATATATACTGCTGGTTCAAAATCTTCAAGCGCAATTTTTGTCTCATTATCTAGTGAGAATGAAGCCCAAGCAGCTGAACAAGTAACCCAATACATTCCACAGCCATATAGAAATCCTTTTTCACAATCAAACCCTGAATCAGACCCAATCCCACCATCTGATACTAACAGTACTCCTCAAAACAATCAGACCAACCCAGATGAGCAGGTTGAGGGAAGACCTAAGGTGAGCAAGAGAATATCAGCAAAGAGGCCTCCCCCAACTAGACAATCCTTCATACCCAATCCTAATTCTGACAAGTCTCCATCCATCTATGTGCCTATTGAGCCGAAAGAATTTTCGGATGAAAATGATGGATATCATTGTTATGAATCCGAAGAATTGAGAAGCATAGCAAGTGATGAAGATGCTGATCGGCCTCCAATTTTTTCTCAAAGCAATGCTGATGCTCATGTTAGCCAAGTCCGGTTGGAGTTGAGGATGAAGTTTGAAACTCTCACCCATTTTAAGAAGGCAGTTTGAAAGTTTAACATCAACATTGAAAGGAGCATATTCTTTCTTCGATGTGATTCAACTAGAAGCAAAGCAATCTGCTATGACGAGGAATGCCCGTGGCAAATATATTGTAGATGAATTAGAAGAGAGAATAAGAGTCCAACCAAATCTGACAGTAAGGTAGGCTGACCAATTCTTCAGAAATGAGTATGATGTGCTGATTAATGAAAGAAAAATCTATAGAGTGATGAGCAAAGCAAAGGAGAGGATAGAGGGTTCTGAGATTGCTCAATATGCTAGGCTCCGTGATTACACAAATCAGATACTGAAGACTAACCCGGAGTCCACAGTGAGGATACACACTAATCCACAACCTGATTCAAACCCTCTATTTCTTAGAATTTATGTATGTTTTGAAGCTTGTAAAAAGAAATTTCTTGGAGGATGCAGACCATTTATAGGATTAGATGGAACTTTTCTCAAAGGGTACTTTGGGGATCAGCTGCTTACTATCATAGGTCAAGATACAAATAACCACATATACCCTATTGCCTACGCTATTGTTGAGTCCGAGAACAACACCAGCTGGAAATAGTTTTAGAGATATTGGAAGAGGACATTGGAGATTTCAGAGCAAATAGATTTAACTTCATGTCAGATATGTAAAAGGTACCTAATACATTTAAGAATTTTAGTAAGTTAATATATTCTTGATATATTCTGTTAGTGATTAGTGATGAGTAAATTTTGTTCTTGAATTGTTCGTAAATTTTGTTCTTTAATAATTTTGTTCTTGAAGAGTACATGAGAGTAATTTTAGTTTAATTGTTATGCATGTGTTGTTAGGGGTTAATACCTGTTCTAGTAGAGATGTATCCAAGAGTCAACCACAGATTTTGTACCATGCATATATAGTAAAATTATAGAAAGAAGTGGAATGACTTACAAATGAAAATGTGTACGTGGACATGTGCCAAGACCACTACTACCCAAGATTTTGATGCTTTCATGGAAAGACTTAAGAAAATCAATGCTCGAGCTTGAGAATTCCTAGACAAGATCAAACCCAAGCAATGGAGTAGGGTTCATTTCAGTGAATACCCAAAGGTGGACAACTACACGAATAATAATTGCGAAGTGTTTAATAGTAAGGTTAAGAAGATGAGAGGAAAACCCATCATCACCATGCTTGAAGAAGTTAGATGCTATGGCATGAGAATTATAGCACGAAATAAGAAGGCACTAATTGGATACAATGGAAGGTTAACCCCTACACAACAGAGCAAACTTGAGAAGGAGAAAACGGAAAGCAATAAATAGAAACCTCTCCCAATTGGAGACGATGTTAGAAATGTGTACAAAGTACAGTGTTTACCTGTAAAAGTTAGTGTGAATTTAGGCAAAGAAACATGCAGCTGTAGAATGTGGCAATTGACCGGCCTACCTTGCAGGCATGTATGTGCTGCTCTAGCTTATCAGAACAGAAGACTTGAGGAGTTTGCCTATAACTGGCTAACGATGGACGCATACAATGCAACCTATCAATATTCAATGCTTCCAGTTCCAAGCCAAGAGTTTTGGGAGAAGTTAGATACTTTGCCTATTCTACCACCTCGCTATAAGAAACCCATTGGGAGACCTTCCCTTAAGAGAGACAAGAGAAATGATGGTCCTGTTGAGATCTCCGACCCTCATAGAATGAAAAGAAAATATGAAACTATTGTCTGCAAATACTGTCTGCATGTATCTTTAATCATTATACAATTTACATTATTACAATTTTCTATTTTATCTGCATGTAACTATATTATCTACAATTAAAATTATGTTATTACAATTTTTTATTTTGATTGTAACCGGGTCACAACAAGAGAAGTTGCAAGAAGAGGAAAGAAACAATAGCTAGTGGGAGTGGTGCACCTCAAGAGGAGCATGTAAATGCAGGGGATGAAGATCCTAATGTTTTGGCCGAAATGTATTGGGAGAAAACCTTAGAAGCTACAGATGCTGAGGCAGCAGCAGCAAGCACTGGTGAGGAAAGTGGTTTAACAGCCCCACAAGCTACAGTTGTAAGTGCCATTTCATTTCATTTGTCATTAACTATATAACATTCTGCAATCACACCAATCTATTGCTTCTTGTATCAACTCTAGGAAACTCAACCAAATCCTCCAATAATAAAAAAGCCTGTTAAAAGAGAAGTGTTAAAAGACCTCCTCCAAGTGTTCTGCCATCTACTAGATCTTCCTCTACAAACCCTCTCATAACTAACTCAGAAACAACACCAATAGTTACACTTTAAACAATGCAAGGTGCTAGTACTGAGACAACTACATATTTTATGCAGTTTATGCCTACACCTAGTGCAACATCAACTGTTAGAGGCAGAAGAACAACAGTCAGAGGTAGAAAAACTTCAAGTGGGCCCAGTAATGTTGTTTCAAGCAGGAGCAACAACTCAACTCCAATATCATAGTTGTTTAGTTGATGAAAACTACTTATTTTGCTGTATTAGTTCAATATTGTTTTAATCTAAATTAGACTTTTAGGCTTATTTTATTGGTATATTTCATGTAATCAAGAGAGATGATAGACTCTTCTATTTTCTTCTGCTGTTATGATGTTCTGAGCACAGTTTCTAGATTCTTTAATTTTATTTTGGTAATATGAGGTACTCTTTAATAGATACTAGACTCTTGTGTTTCTCTATGAATCCATAATGTATCACAAGCTGAAGTTTGTTTTAACCCCTAAAGACAGTGTTATAGAATTATAAATCTGTGTTTTAGTTATGTATGACAGGAATTAATACATGACAAATGCATATTTTAGACAGCATCTCATTAATCTTACAGGACCTATTTAGTCAAATAAAGCAAATACACATGATTATTTATGCCATCTGATTAATCATTCATGAGTACTTCTATCAAATATAACAAACTGAATTGGTTCAAACTAGTTTGTCATTCTTAACAACAAACAATGCTCATAAATAACAACAATCTCCAGATTACATCAATTCTATATTTTCATCACTAAATACAAATTACAAGCTAAACAAAACACAACCATCAATACTACAGTTACAAGTAACACTCTACTTGTTCTAACTTTGCCCCTGAATTTTTTCATTTTCCTTGCAATCATGGAGAAACTTTCTTGATTCTCCCTTTTAACTGTAGTGATTGTCAACCCATCTTCACATATTGCATAAGAATGCTCTGTATTCTTTTTTGCTAATGATCTTGCAAGACCTTCCCAACCTTCTTCGATCTCATCCACCCCCATAAAGTATTTGCAGTCTCTTGTCTGGAAAATCAAAATATCCATGCCCATCCAACTATCAACAAAAATTCAAAAAATAAAAAAATTGGAACCTTCACAAAAAGAAAAAGAAAAAAGAAATATGCTAACCCATTACCTTCCAAAGAGGACATCGGATGAACCATCTATATTGGTTTGTTACCATGCCAGATTCCATTAACACAACCTCCAGTCCACAGAAGCATCTCCCATCAAGCTTCTTTTCCTTTTTCTTTCTCGAACTCGAAGTATTGCTGCAACTTACATTACTTATAGCAGAGTTAAATCTGCACAGAAGCATGGCCAGGGGTTAGAGGATTTTTCTTTGTCAGTGTTCGTGTTTGAGAAAGAAACAAAAATAAAATGGTTTTAATTTCTAGGTTAGGGTAAACATTGGAGAAGAAAGGAAGAAGAAAGGCATGCTAGGGTTTCAATTTTCGTAAAGGTATACATTGGATTACACGTAGATAGGTTTGGAGTGGTTTTGTTGCCACGTAGGTTCGGATATTAACGGATCAATTGTGTAACCAACGTCAGGATACTTTTGACCCACAGAGGTCATCTTCTGTGGTTACAAGGTGAGTTTCCTTCTTTTATGGGTACATTTGTCAACGTTTATATCTTTTATGGATACAAATGATCATTTACTCTTCGAAAAATTTGTTCTATAATATTGTGAACGGTGCTTATGATTCTATTTTTTTTTATTCTTTTTCAAGCTTTTAAGATAGTGCTGCATACAATTATATAATTTTTTTCTTTGCTTGCAAATCCTGTTTCTTATTTTTCAAGACTTACTTATTCAAGGACAACTTTGTTATTTTTTTTATTTATGTTTATGATTCAAATTATCTTAGCATTATCAAACATAGGGCTCCACATGGATCGAATAATATCCGCATATTCATGGTAATTATCCACATCCGATCCGAATTTTGCAGATATTATCCGATCTGCACTATGGTAGGATCGGATTGCGAATTTAGCAATGATATCCGCGGATCCGATCCGCAAATCCGCATATTCGCACGTCTCATATAAATAGCATAGTTTAAGAAAGTAAACCCTAATGTGATATGAATTTTAGTGTGTTGTTTTATGAATTTTATGATATCTTGTTTTTAATTTTTTATGTTATACTTCAATTTAGAATAATTAAACTTAAATCTTGTGTTATTATTTTTTTTTATTGTTAAAGAAAATTTTTATTGATAATATTATAAGAGTAAATAGGCTCAAATAGGTGAAAAATGAATTTTATGGATATTTTTTTGTAAAAATAGCCAAATAGAATCTTAAAATAGTTTTTTTTTTAATTATGCGAATATACACGATATCCGATATGCGGATCGGATCGAATCTGGCCTAAAAAAATGCGGATATCGTATCCGATCCGATCCGATGAGTACAGTACGAATCGGATAAAATTTTAGACTATATCCAATCCGATCCTATTCGTGTGCAGCCCTAATCAAACAAGAATGACATAAAATTATATAACTCATTTTAAAAAAATCGCCATAATATCAAATCTTCATCCAAAAGACCAATTGCATGCTTTGAAAAGTGATTTGTACTGGGGAAAATTCCAAAAAACAATTACAGTAGCTAAGTCCAAAACTTTGAGAATGCTAAAGGATAAATAGAAGGGTTATGTTAGATAACCAATGATTTTCTTGAACAACATGAACAACGGGTTCTAAAATTGACCCAATTAAAGTAAAACACACTACACTCCAAAATATTTATCTAAATCTAAATATTAGAATAACCATCCGCACACCTAATAAATTAAACATCCAATATATCAATTGTTCATATTATTTAATATTTTTATTATCTACTTATACTTTTCCTAAATAAAAATCGAAAAATTTCAAAAAAACTCGTCGTTTCGAGAAGTCTGCCAATAACAAGGAAGATGATTGCAATTGTGACAACAAGAAGAGGCTTTGTCATTTAACCCCACATTATGAGTCCAAATTTGAACTTAATCACGTTCCTTCCATCATTTTCTTTAAGGGCCTTCTTCTTCCTTGTGTCGGTCTCCGAATTGTATTTGACACACGATTTATAATTTTTAATCTCTTCTATATTATCTTTTTATTTATTTTTAATTTCTCATATTCACAGTGTACCTAAAAACAAAGGTACGTACGTCATACATGTCAATTTAAAAAGCACGACATGAAAGACATCGAGCATTAATTTCTCATTATTATTATTATTATTAAACAAGGCAAAACATGCATTATCTACTAGTGTCTGTAAATACGACAACTTAACGAAACTTTCCTTTACTTCATAGAGGTGGTTACGTTGCATTTATTTTTCTTGTGATCACTAACAAGATATATGGAAATACTACTGCTTATTAGCTTTTAGACGGTTACCGACTTTTGTGCTTTATATACATATCTATATAGATGATTAATCACGTAAAATTATCTTTATAAAAAAAATTAAAAATTATTAAATAATTTAATATATTTAACCAATCGGTGTCGCTAAAAAACTAGTTAAAAAGTTAATTAACTAAACCCAACTAGTTAAAAAAAAAACAAGAAGTCTGTTATATGTAAAAAAAATAACAAAACTCTACTATTTTAATTTTTAAAATTTTAAAATAAAAAAAAATGACTTATGTTATAATTGATTTTTGGAATTTATTCTTAACTAAATTATAATTTAAGAGTTTTTAATTAATTTTTTTATTAAAGATAGAAAGACTCAAATTCACAACTTGCTTAAATGAGTATTTTTTTTTAATGTCTCCCACTTAGATAAGTATGGAGAGACATGCCATGGCTAAGAGTTTTTAACTATTATTTGCATATAAAAATAGTTTTATATGAATAATCATCGTATATATATACGATAATATTTGTATCGGAATGCATATCAAAATCAAACACGGTTACCCTTACACCCACATTCATGTGCTAATAAAAATTTTTTGACGTTGACTCAAATAATTTGCCAAACCTGTCTCTGTTACAACTTTTTTATTTATATTTATTGTGTATGTTAGGTTCGAATTCTGATTACGATTGAAAGTAGTGTCCATGTTCCTAATTGGGAAATGGCAAAGCCACTAAAAATCTATTTATTTTTCTTCTTTAATTTTGTTTTGGGGCCTGGCATGCATGCAATGCAAATGCATATGAGAATTAGAAATCAACACTTGTCTCTATAATTAAATTATTTCGGTGGAGTGTATACCAGATAACGTGCAATCATTAACTAACATACCCTCTTTTTTATTTCTTTTAATATTTAATTTAATTAATTTAACTATCTGATTTACTTTTCTTGAGTGATTGATTACTTTACCTTGTAGTGTTTAATTTCTTTTGTTTATGTGGTTGACAACGAAGAATTACTTATGATTAAAGAGGAAGTTATCCTAGTCCAATGGTTATATATAGTTCAATTGCGATACAATTAGTTTTTTTAATACATATGTATTAAAAAATAAAAAGAGAAATGTTTAATTTGGTGATTGAAGTTAACCCTAAATATCATAAGCAAGTTAAATGAATTTCACTCACTAAACCAACCTCGTTCAATTGACATCACATTATTATCAACGTTATATGCATATATTATATTATTTAACTATACTAATTTATATACTAAAATCAACTATCAATCTAAAAATATATATTAAAATATAAAATATATATTAAAAATAAATTAAATTATATATATTTATTATATATAAATATATAATAACTGATTTTAATCTTTAATTTTGAGTACAAATAATATTTTTATATATTATTTTCTATCACACTCACAAAGATAATAAATTAAAGCACGTAACGACAAAATAAGGATATATAATTTTAGTTTTATGGGTTGATTAGAGGCAAATCTTAATCTGTTTCGAAGAAAGTGAAGAACACTACTACTGCGCTTTTTTATTTGAATTATAAAGTTTAAGTTTTAAATATTAAATTTTAAATAATAAATTTTAAATTCTAAATCTTAAATTTTAATTTTAGATAAATACTCTTTTCGATTTTTTATATTTTTTTCGTGAGATATATCGTATCTTAATCATCCTTAAACTTTAACTAGGTTTTGATCTATTAATAAAATTGGACAAATCGACTTTCTGGTCGGAGTTGACACCTAAACACTTGACATTGACATTGACATATCATACTCCACTTGACATGTCAGACGAGCAATCTGTTGCTAACCGATTACAGAGTCAATTTGTCCAATTTTACTTATAGATGAAAATTTGGTAGAGATAGCAATGGGGCAGGTAGAGATAGATTTTTGTCCTATCCGACCTTGTCCCACCCTACAATAATCCGCATCGAACCCGCCTCCACTTCTACCCATGGGTAGTAAAAAGTTAAACTGTAATATACTCCTATAATTATTAAAATCCAACAAATAAAGTTAAATTTTAAAATTTATATAATTATCATTACATACATAACACAAATAAAAATAAAAAATTTAAATATAATATAACATTATTAATAATTTTACTAATATATATATATATATATATATATATATATATATATATATATATATATATATATATATATATATATATATATAACCTAAACGCAATCTCGCTCCGCCTAAGAACCCGTCCTGTTATCCGCCCCAAGCGGGTAGGGACAGAATAGATACCCACATGTATAGATACCCACATGTTTAAATAGCGTTATCACACCTAAAATCTGATAGATGATTAGAGACGATATGTCTTACAAAAATAAAAATTAAAGATCAAAAAAAATATTTAACCTTTAATTTTTTATTTTGGATTCTAAGCCATTATAAAAAATTAAAATTTATTTAAATAACAGTGTAACACCCTTTATTTATTACATTCCTTATTATTAATAATAAGCGTTTAGAAATGAGTCTTGATTAAACAATAATTATTTGAATAGTAGAAAATTATTTTAATTCCTCAATCTAAAACAAGATCTAATGCTGCCACATAATCCTCCAACCCTAAAAATAAATAAGTCAATGCCATGCACTGAATGCCTATAAAACCCCTGGCCTTCGATTCTGGTGGCAGATGGAAATATAGAGGCATATCAACATCATTCATTTCTGAAATGTTGGGTATCATATTAAATAATTTAATTAAATATATTTAATTACTTAATGATTTTTAACTATCATTTTTATATATAAATATATTAATATGAGTAATTATGTTTTGAAATAGAATGCATATTTTCTAATAGAATAATTTAAATGTTCAAATTCTATTATTAAAAATTTAATTAATATAACTCAATTCAATGGAAGTCTTATTAAAACATAAGAAATTCTATCATTATTATTATTTGAATTAATCAAATAATTATTACCAATTTATATATAATTATAATAATTACTAAAAAATATTTTAGTCAAATATACTAAAATATATGTTATTTTAATCTAATAAAAAATATATATTTCATAAATAATTCAAAAAAAAATATCATTTAAATATTTAGTAAGAAAAAGATATCATTTTTTTAATTTTAATTCATACGATTTAAATTTATTTTTTTAAAAGACCAAAGTGACCTACATTGACCAATGAACTATAATTCAAATGGCATAATCTCTTTATACTTACCTAAAAATCGCAAATTCGAGTCTCACTCTTAATTTTAGAAAAAAAAAATACCCACATTGTTAAGCAGTAATACAATTACAAAATGAATAACATTAGTGAAATAATAATTTAGAGATATCTTATTTAATTTAATACTTATAATTTTATATATATAATATCTAAAGTTACTGATTTATTATATTTAATATTATGTATTTATTTTAGGAATAATTAATAAATATAAAATAAAATAATTTTAAACTGATTTGAATTAATTTTTATTGTGTTCAACTCATTTGTTCTATGACATATACGGTACCATATACTTGTATGTAGTTGCATTAATGCAAGACAGTTGAGAGAATGAAACAACAAAAAATGAATAAAAATACATAAAAATCCAAATCATGTGGCACATAGCAAAAGTGACAGATAATGGTCCGCAACTAATTTAGCTTCTCATTGAATATTCATGTATCATGCCATCATCCATCAATTCCAACTCAATATTTTTCAAAAAAGCAATACTATGCCAATATATACAGGAGTATAAATAATTAAAAGATAAAGTATATTTTTTATTTTTAATATTTATAATTTTTAAAAAAATATTTTTAATATTTAATTTATATATTATTATTTTAAACATTTTTATTCATTCAAGTTTTTTAATATTTTTTATTTGTGTTAAAATTATCTTTTAGATATTTTTAATTTTGTCTCTAATATTTTAAATAGAAATAATATTTAAAGATAATTTTGATATAAATTAAAAATATAAAAAATAAAATTAAACTTTACAAGTATTTTTGAAAAATATCACAAATATTAGTAATAAAGAAACGTAATTTATTCATAATTAAAAATATAAATTAAAAAAAAAGAATGTCTTTTTTTCTTATGGGGCTCCATGCATCAAGCTAAGGAGGGTAGGTATTAATTTGTTGAACCATATAGCCCACAAAGGATACTATTTAATTAAGATGATGATCTAACTTGGCTATATATAGTGTGTTCATCTTCCTCATTAAGCCACCTCTCACTTTCAATTGTTCATACCGACAAGTCTTGACTATTGCGAAATTGACTCTTACTTTTCAATTAATTAGTATTAGTTTATGGATAGAACTAATAAATAGTTATTTTATTACATTTTTATTTTAGAAGACCATGATATAATATATAGTTTGAATTTTTTTTCCATCAACCAAATTGGTAGCTAATTATGTAATTGATAGTGCTGTGTCAAAGATGCATGGTCACGCCAGAACTTTTTTTTTTGTTTTATCTAGAATAAACATAAGGTCAAGTATGTGTGTATGGTGTATATATATATCAATTATTGAACAAGCAAAGTTAGAAAAGGTCGTGGCATGTGGCATGTAGAATGTAGCATGTTCTTAAACGAACTTGTAATTATATTTAGGATTTTGTTATTCTGTATTTTAATTTTTAAGGGTATTGGTTAAACATATTATAAAAAAATATTTTAATATTATTTATTGCAAAAATAAATTTTTTTATAATATGCTTATTGCTTAACTAATGTTTTTAGAATATATGATAACAAAACCCTTATATTTATACTAATTAACTTGGAAGTTGGAACATTCTAATTTGTCTTTTGGCATACATGTGAATGATGTGATGATATGTCTTTAATAATTTGGTCCATTGTTATTTAGTTAACCTGATAATAAACTGATCTCTATTTACCTTGCAATTAAGTGATTTAATTTGTATATATGTGCGTATTTTTTTTATCTTCAAAATAATTTATTTCATGATTTTTTATATAGCTAAAAAATTGAAAATTTATTTTTCTTATTAAATATTACTCTGTTTGATTAACTTTTTCAAAATAACTGAAAATAGAAAAATTTAAACTTTAGTTATTTTATGAAATTTATACTCACATGTAAAAAAAAAGTAATTTGTA
This sequence comes from Arachis hypogaea, assembly GCF_003086295.3. NCBI lineage: Eukaryota > Viridiplantae > Streptophyta > Magnoliopsida > Fabales > Fabaceae > Arachis > Arachis hypogaea. The sequence continues at coordinate 127,951,990 of NC_092055.1, read as the reverse complement.
ACCTAACATACATAGGAATTTGATGATAAAATAACACACAGCAAAATCAATATCGAAGATCTTAAATAAATATGAAATGAAGCAAGTTGATCCGGTCACAACAATTATGCAATCCCAAATACATCCTCAATGACGAAATGAAAATAGAGAAATATCTAAGCAAATTAAGAGTACTAGCTCCAATCTTAGTTAGGTATATAATTATTTATGTATTTTTTTTATTAATTTAAATTTAAAAAAAAAATAATTTTATGATATAATAGAAGAATTTCTATGATTCAAAAATCTAAATTTTAATTTTTGTTGACTCTAAAAAAATTTTAATATAAAAAAATTAAAAAAAGTCTATGAAAATAAATTACATAAATCCAAAAAAATTCTTATATAAGAATATTATATATATATATTTGGATAAAATATATTTTTATTCTTAAAGTTTATTAAAATTTTTAAAAATATCCCTAAGTTTTATTTTGTTATAATTTTGTATCAAAAGTTTTTTCATTTGCATCAAATATTCTCCTAGCAATTAATTTTTTAAAAAACTTTGGACAAATTCAACAATAATTTCACAAAAACAATTTCAACACAAACAAACCAGACATAGTTGTTATGTATTATTGCTAGATTGACTCTAAACTTTTTGAAAACTTACCTATCAAGAATATATTTGATGTAAATAAAAATTTTTTAAAATAAAATTAAAATAAAATAAAACTTAAAGATATTTTTAAATTTTTTGACAAATTTTAAAAATAAAAATTATATTTTATCCTTTATTTTTTTATTAGTGTAAGTTTTTAGAAACAGCATAGGCTGCGTATAGCTTCTGCTTCAAATTTTTTGCTCATCTTTTAAATAAAAATAATTTTAATCTTGCCGGAAGAAAGTGATGAAGAGAGAAAAAATAAATAAATAAATAAGGGAGAAGGAGAGAAAAGAGAGGGGGTTGCCTTTGATTGCTTGGAAATGGTTAATTGGTTATGCAACAAGTTATGATATTGCTGCGTTAGGAATTGAACAAATCCATGCATAGTGCATGCATATGTTGGGTTGCTATATTTTTCATCATTACCAAAAATATTTACAAATATTCCCGACAACTGATTTTATTAATTCTGGCCTCCTAGAGACATGGATATTGAAACATGAATATACTGATATATGTTGATCATTATTTGTTTATTTATTGAGACACATTTTTTATAAATATATTAGTACATAAATGTACATATAATATATATATTTTGTATTCCTCTAAAATAATGAAATACAAATATACAATTAATTAGACATAATATTTTATATTTTTATTTTTTATTAATTTTTAAAATATTAATTTTATTTTTAATAACTCTAATTCCTCTTTCTTTTTCTTCTTTTTTCATGTATTTTTTGTTATGCTAACCATCCTCCTTCTTCTTTTTTCTATCTTTCTTCCGTCACTCCCTTTCTCTCCATTATTGCTCTCTCTGTCATTGTTACTGTCCTCGTCGTTACCGCCGTGTCTTCTCCTCTTTCCACTATAAGAAAAATATCCATTCATCCACATTTTTTTAAGCTACATTTGAAAAGCGTAGCCTACGCTTTTCTCCGTGTTGCCTTTTCATGAGAGAAAAAGATACACAATTGTGACATCATTTAAAAAGTGTAGCCTTAGGTATTATAGAAATCACTTATAAAACGTAGCCCTAGATTGATATATACGGGTTCACTTTTCATATCAAAGAGAACGCTTTTAGAGGGTAGCCTATTTGTTAAGTTGTGGGTGCACTTAAAAAGTGATGCCTAATGTATCTAGAGCAAAAAACTTGACACTTGGTAACTTTTTTTCCCCTCTTTTTCCCGAAAGAAAACTTACACTTAGTGAAATTTTTGTAAATTCCCTCTGAAGTCATCACTCACCTCCACAGCGCTTTCATCCCTGCACTGATCGTGAAGAAACCCTCTCACCACTCACCATCGCCACTGACCACTCACCATCGCGCAGAAACCCTCTCACCACCGTGAAGAAACCCACTCATCACCACTCACCACTCACCACTGACTGTCACTCCTGTTCGCCCTCATCTCTGCGCTTCTCACCTTCGCCAACCCTGTTGCGCACAACCCTCACCTTCGCCATTCTCACTGTCGCTGATGACCGTCGCTATTGCTGCACTGACCATCGCTCTTCTTCTCCGTGCCCTAATCACTGATGATCGTCGCTGTTCTGACCATTGCTGTTGCTGCGCCATCGCCACCATCGTCATCTCCGTGCTTCTCATCATCGTCTTCTCTGTGCTCACATCGTTGAATATGTATGTATTGATTTCTATTTGGTTTTGAAATTTTAGAGGTTTAGGGTTCCGATTTTAGGGATTTTAATTTGGGAATTTTAATCTGTGAAACTATAGGTTTGTGAACTGTGATTTGATAACATGCATGCTGTTGTTGATGAAGATGTGTGATATTTTAGGGTTCTCAGTTAAAATCTTTTTCAGTTAGATATCAAAAAGCTCAAGAAAAAAATTGGCATGTAAATGATGGTTATAGAAAATATGAACTAACTTCAATAATTTGAAATTGAGGATTGGATTTTGACGATGGAACACTTAGACACTGTTAGAATTTTTTTCTGTAGAGACAGAGAAAGAACATAATATTTCCTGGCCTCACTTTTAGGAAGTACAAGAAAATACAAGAATTTTCTGTCTTGGAGGATAAATTTTATAAATTTGAATAGTACAACTCAACTTGTAAACTTTTAAGAATTTGGTGGTAATGCCGTAAGCTCAATTTGGGGACTAAATTTGTAAATTTCAGTGTGACAACCTTTAACCAAAAGGAATAGAACGTGATAAATAAATTTCATGTGTTTTGATGTGAGAATGCATACAGTAATTTAGGTTTTACTGAGATTTGATTAATAGTATCATAACAAGTTGGGGTTGGGGTTGAGTACCCATTAAATATAAGTTATATAACTCTACCATGTGAAGTGCTACTTCATAAATCATACTCATTCTTAAGCTTATTATGCGGCATTTGGTTTAAATTCATACCTAATTCAGATCCCTTCACTATTAAAAGTCTACATTTATCTTCCTTTTAAAAAAATAAAAAGGTAGACAGATCATGCACTTTGGATTCATTGGTTAACTTTGCCTTGTCCTTCCAGTGAAAGACTTTTCAGGAATTAAGATTGCAGAGGAGTCGGAATGGAAGAATAGCATTTAGGGCTCAACAGGGGTGGTTAACTTGGCTGGAATGCCCATAAGTACCAGATGCTCTTCGGAGGTTATTGCCTTGTTTCTATCACTGTCATTATTGAATTGTATTGACTTAAAGATTCATAGAGTTTTGGTTATTTCCAAAGCTCATCTTAATTCTACAGATAAAAATAAAAATCAAGCAAAGCAGGATTAGAGTAACATCAAAAGTAAGCATATGATTCCTGATGGTACAAATTGAAAATGAACCTTTTTATATGTATATTTTTCTTGACAAATATATGTGTATCAAGTTAAGCAAGTTTTACTTACAAGAAATTGCTTATTCTTCTTCTGACCTATCCATTTAATAGCAAAGGTTGTAGAATTGATAAACAGTACGCCAGAGGATATTCAACCTAAAGTTTTCGTTAGTGCAACAACTGTTGGTTACTATAGTATATTCATATGCCAAATCTTCTTCTCTACTGGTCGATTATTTTCTTGCTTATTGGTTGTTAACTGCTTTGGTGCACTCTTTAGAATCACTTGAATTGATAGAGAAGTATGCATGATTTTACATATAAAATGTCTTTAACTTCTTTTCACTGTTCAGGCACCAGTGAAACACAAGTGTTTAATGAACAAATTCCATCAAAAAATGATTACTTGGCCGAGGTAAGAACATATGTTTGTTGATACTGTTGCAGAGAATGCAAAATATTAAAATTATAGAACCTCAAAAGAATATTCTGAGTGTTACTCAGCAGGTTTTATGAAGATATACAGTCATTTACATTTTCACCTGAAATACTATTAAACTTGAATACTAACTGATTAGCACATCAGTTGTTATTCAAATTAATGGAGCATTTCGCGATATATACCATCTCTTACGTTATAGGTCACATTGACGGATGCTGTCTTATCTTTTCAGGTATGTCGAAAATGGGAATCAACAGCCTTAAAAGTAAACGGGGATGTTAGAGTAGCTCTAATTCGCATTGGTGTTGTTCTTGGTAAAGATGGTGAAGCACTAAGTATTAGCCTGTAACTACTTGAATTTATGATTTAATATCAAATATTATCTGAAGTTCCTAAAATTCATTATATTTTTGTGTTTAATCTTCTACAGCTAAAATGATACCTCTCTTCAAGATGTTTGCTGGTGGACTTATAGGCTCTGAAAAACAATGGCATGTCCCACATCTTCTAGCTATTATTGATTGGTTCCCGGCTGCATCTTAATTTTAGAAAGGCGCTATAATTAAGTTATTTTTCTTTCTTTTTGTACAGGTTTTCCTAGATTCATTTGGATGACATTGTTAATTTAATATATGAAACACTGATAAATCCCTCCTATAAAGGTGAACTCTTAACTCTCATATCTCCAAAGCGAAATTTATTGAAATTTTGAAAAAAAAAAATTAGTGGATATAGAACATTGGCTAGCATAGATAGTTTGGATGGTGCAATTCTCGATTCTGACTTGTGTGATTTGATTACCATGTTCATATATATCTTTGCAAGTGTGGCCAGCATTTAGTAAAGAACAAAGAAGGCAGAGGTAAATTAATGATATTAGTCATTGATAGTTTTGAGTTTGATTTTTAATTTTTATAATTGCGAATGTCATTATGAATATTTTTCTAATAATTTCTTTTCTATATAATTATGCAGGATAATGTTGAGGATGATAATGAAGATTAAGCTGATTATTATTGTGGTTTATTGGCAAAGATAGAGTAGTGTTGGTCTGTTGGAAATGGATACATGTATAGTTGACTACTAATGACTTTTATTAGAAGATACTTATGTAGGATATGTTTTTCGTAGAGTATTAGTAGTAAATTTTAAGTGGTATTATGGTTATTTTGATATTACTATACTTACTTTAGTGTGAGATGTATGAATACTCACAATTAACTTCATTCTAGTACTTTTGGATCATTATTATAAATATATTTTGGTTAGAGATAATTTTTATTATTTAAAAAAATTATTTAGTATAATTATGTATTTATTATTATTTTATAATATTTAACTCATTTAATTAAAAATACAGAATTATTATACATGTAATCATATTACTAAATATTATGTTGTATTAATAATTATTATAATATTATATATATATATATATATATATATATATATATATATATATATATATATATATATATATATATATATATATATATACAGAAAAAAAAATAATAAGGGACCTAAGGCTACACTTATATATAGTAGCTAAAGAATACAAAAAAAATAAGAGGGATCTAAGGCTACACTTATAAACGGTAGCCATGGTATACAATGTGGCTATGCTTCAAAGGTGATGCATTAGCACTGAAAAGCGTAGCCTATTCTAGTAAAAATAGAAGCTGAAAAACGTAGCCTTTGATCCTAGACAGCATCACTTGAAAAACGCACCCTATTCCCAAACATCAAAAGCGTAGCCCTTGGTGTAAAAAACCGTAGCCTTTGAGAATAGGCAACGGCCGAATAGGCATCCCCCACTAAAGCGTCTCCGTAGCCCGAGAAAAGTGTAGCCTTAGCCTAAGGCATCATTTTTTTCACTTTTAGCTACATTTTTCAAGTGTACCTGAATGGGTGTTTTTCTTGTAGTGCTCGTCTAGATCCGTCGTTGTGCGCAGTGTCCCCTCCTCCTTCGTCCAGATTCGTCGTCGTCATGGCGTCTCCTCTTTATTCGTCTAGATCCGCCGACTTTTTCTCTTCCTCCTTCACGTTCGCCTCTCTCCTTCTTCCTCTTCGAGTTTGTCACGGCCGTCTCTCTCCTTGGTTTTGGCTCCACCTCCATCTCTGTCGTCTTTTATCTCTGCCACTTTCTTCTTTTGTTGCCTTCTTTTTTCACTTTCGCAATTCTGTTTCTCTGTCGCCTTCTTTTCTCTTTTCTTTTTTCTTTCTTTTTTTTTTGAAAATAAATAGTGTTCTTACTTATTCTTGTGAAATCATTACTGACTGATTTATGGTGGTGAAGTGTTTGTGATGATGAATCTATGGTAGTGAAAGTGGTGGCAGCAGTAGTGAATGATTTATTTATTTTTTTAAAAAAATTATTATGAAAATAATAATATGTACTTTTTAAATTTTATTTTATCTTGTCCAATATTTTATCAAACACAATATATACATACTAATAATTTGTGTCTATATCTCTAACGTCCTTGTCTTTGTGTTTCTGTTTAAAGGCATATATAAACCAAATGCTGCCTATATATACATAGGTGTACTATATTTTAGTAACATGACTCTTAGATCCTTATTATATATATGTCCATGTATACATTATATTAACAGTTCTTCTACACATATAAATATTTTTGTAACTAAATCCAACTAAGTTAATAGAAATTTAATAAAAACTAATATTCCTGTGCATTTTCTTTTTTTCTGTGTTTCTTATTGATATAGTGCAGGAATTTTTGTTGGAAAATAAAGAAACTTATTGATATAGAAAACAAAATTATGCACATAGCACAAAAATTTTTATACATAACGCATAAACTTGATGATATAGTATAGAATTTTTTGCATATAATTAACATAGAAAATTTTATATATAGCACATAAACTTATTGATATAGCACAAAATTTTACACACATAGCCTAAAAAATTTTGCTACATAACTAAAAAATTTCCTTCTATTGCTATTGTTCTGAGTTCTGTGTTGTGCATGAAAACTTCTGTGCTGAATAGTTTTATTTTGTAGTTCTGGGTTATGTATTGTGCACCCAAATTTTTTTGTTCAATAGTTTTGCTAAAAACATATACACACGCACGCGCACACACACACGAAGTAGATGATGATGATAGAGGAGAAAAAAATTAAGAAGAGGAATGATGGATTTTTTCCAAAATTTGGCAAGGACATCGAATTGTATCAAGTAACACATATCACAGTGAGTGAGTTATCGTTCCCATGAGAATTAATGGACTAAGCAAGCAATGGTTAACTAATTAATCTAGTTTGACAATTGAAAATTAAATTTTAGAGGTAATCAATATAATAAATAGAGAATTAGATGAAAGCAAATTGTAAACGGTTAAGAAAGTAATATGAATAAAAGTGTTAAGGTTTCGAAGATGTTTAAATTTTAGGAGGAATGCTTTTCACTATCTACTTTGATCATGTAAAGATGTATCCATGAAAAATTATAGTTAATCAAACCCCAATTCTTTGGTGATCACTACAAGAAATGCACTGATTACTATTGGATTTATCGTCAGATTCATCAAATAAATCTGCCGGTAAAAAAGTTACTCTCAGATTTACTGTCGTCCTTGAGTTGACGGTATAAATGTCGCCGAAAACTGCTTACCATCGGATTCTTTCGTTCGACACTAATTACCAGCGGATTTTTCATCGGCTTTTTCAATGGATTTGGCAAGATTGTGTTGGTAAATTTGACAGTAATATTTTTTATTTTTATTTTTTTGGCATAGTTAAGCCACAATTAGTAGACTCTTGTTAACAAAATTATTGGTAGAAATATAAAGTTAGCAGAAATCAACAAATTATTTTATTAAAAAATAAATTGCTTGAATACAATAAAATATCATAGATGTAGAATACAATGAAGTAGACAAATAAAAATGCAGACAACCCTAACCCATACAGATCCTGAAATCTTCGTTGTCGTCAGCGTCATGGTCCCCCTACTGAGGCGGCGGAGTAGGTGCTGCCGTTGGTGCCCCACTAGCATCATTGCCGTCGGAACCAGCAGTGTCGTTGCCTCTAGTACGCATCTGCTGGCTGTACTCCTACATTTGCTATCGCAACCGATCGAGCTACTCCAACTTCTCCGTCAGGTCCGAGCTAACGGCAATGCGTGTAAGAAGGTCTCGATACCTCTGCTCAAATTGCTCCGCTTACTAGTGAAGCTCTTGTGTTAACTTCTACACCTCCTCCCTTAAGTCAACAACTTCTTAGGAATTAGCAAGGCTGGTGACAAAAGAAGCTTCCAACGCGGAGGAGCGGAGGCCATTGGCGAAGAACAACCCCAACCCGAAGCAGCGATTCTTGTGGTGTTCAAAGGCGGTCTCGCGCTAAACCCTACCAGGATCTACCACTGAGGTCTCAAATCCGATTTCGTCTTCCCCACTAGGCGGTTGAGATTGCTGGGTCACGACCTCCAACCTCTGCGTGTACTCCTCCTATGTCACACATGTTTGTTGTGATTACGATAATAGTTAAATAATTAATTTTAAACCAATTAAAGTAGAAACTTAGGATTAATTTAAACTCACATAATGGGCCACAAACTGCTCGTTAACAAATCTCTCCTTGTTTACCTTCAAAATATGGGTATACTTGAAAGTCTCCGCCAGTATCGCCATAAGATCCAACGACTTAGACTACAAATTAATATATCAACCAAAAAAATAAATGACAAATTAAACAATGACAGATAAATATATATGATAATCCAAAATCATCATCCTTAGTCCTAGATATGTTAATCATCATCCTTGTTTATTATAATGATAATCCAAAATTTAACAACTAAGATCATCAGCATATAATTCCTAAGCTACTGGCTATATATGGTTATAATAAATATCATTATCAAACTCACTAAATATTTCAAACCCTTAACATACTTATAGATAGATATACACAATATTGCTCATGATGTCACATTAACAACACCATATAGTACCTAATAAATTAATGATATATGAAATTAAACAAGTTAAAAGGATATTAAGCTACTAGAAATTAAAATTAAAAGAAGTAGATGAAGTAAGAAAAAGAACAATAAGAAGCTTGGAGTGACAAATACCTTTTTATCTTTAATTTTAGATATGGAGTAGTGTTTTCTTTTCTTAACTATTATTCTAGTCTTCATCATCATCACCCCCATCATTATCACAAAATTCAGTTTAATGACAACAAATTTTGGTAAATGAATTCAAGTTAGGAAGTTAGGATGCTATAATACAAATGCTAAATGTTTTGGGTAAAACACTTTTCTATTACAATTCCAGAGACATCAAGCATCCTACATGCTTACAACCTAGTTTAACCATTCTAAATTAAAATAAACCAATATATTTTTACACATTATAAACTAGTCAAGCCGTATCAGAACCAGTTCAACTATGAACCCACTTTGTATATGGTTCAAACATTCTCTCATCATCAACCACACAAATCAACCAATTAAACCAACGTAACAGTTCTATATCAGCTCAGCTCAGTTCAGTTCATACAGGACTATATAAGTATATATCAATAGAGCAAGGATAACACCAAAGATCATATTCAAAACAAGAATGCTTATAAATCAATTACATGCTTATAAAATAAATGAACAAATTAAAAAAACTAATTCAAGTAACTACTAAAATATTAAACAATGCCAAATTTCTTACCAGTCTTCTCTTCGTCTTTGTAACACCCTACCACACAGAGCTTTACACTTAAGTTCATAAAACAGAGGTGGTGAGGTATTACGACCTCTAAAATAATATATATATATATATATATATATATATATATATATATATATATATATATATATATATATATATATATATATATAGTTGAAGAAAGTTGTACCTAGGAGCCTTGAAGACAAGTTTAAACAAAAACGTAAAAAATAAAAGCCCAACGTAAAGAAAACGTAAAACGGTAAACAGATAAGGGTAAGACATGAAATATATAAACGAAAGAGTACCAAAATACAGGATAGCAAGCTCCGGACTCGACCTGTGAAGCCAAGGCCGGCCGGAGAATATTTACATACATAAGTATATAAGTATAACCCAAATACCCCGACATACATAAGTTAAGTACCTAGTTCTCCAAAAGCCTCTAAGAGGATTAAACATAAGTAATATATACATGTAGGAGAGTCTATAAACCTATAAACAGTGCATAAACAAAATACATCAATCCCAAAAATATCCATCTTTGCTTGCAGAGAAAACTCCAGGTGCTCAACGAGGTGCTTCTCGACCTGCATATGAAAACAACAACATATATATAGTATGAGAATCGGAGGTTCTCAGCATGATAATGGTGCCTACATAAATAAGATATAAGGTCCCGGGAAAGCCAGAGCAATCCTAGAACTTCGACACTTAGATTTAAATCCTAAAGTTTATAAATTGAAGACCATAAATAGGGTAGTTTGTCTAAGGTTCTTAATCCTAACTCAATTCTACTTAATTCTAACTTATTCCCTCAGCTTCTTGCCTTCCTCCTATCCTCCAAAACTCCGGTACATAAACAAGTAATACAGACAAAGCAAACACAAGTAGGATACAAATACTGCAAGTAGCAAATATAGCAGGTAAGCAGAATAATCACATAGGCAACCCAATTAATGCACAATCAAATAAAACACACATATGCATATGATGTATGCCTTTCCTACTAGCTGTGAGCTCATGTGTCGGTTACTTTGCCAGAACCTAACACACTCGGTAGATAACTCGGATATCGTCTCTCTGACATGCCTCCACACTCTTGGGATATAGTGTCCGTCACACTCTCAGAATATAGTATTCGTCACCCTCATGGGATAAGTGTCCGTTGCATTTCTTGGGTTAAAGTGTTTCCACACTCTTGGGATATAGCACCCGCCACGCTCTTCGAATATAGTGCCCGTCACACTCATGGGATATAGTGCCCGACACACTTATCAGGGTAAAGTGCTCTCACACTCTTGGGATATAGTGCCCACCACGCTCTTGGGATATAGGTCCCGCCACGCTCTTGGGATATAGTGCCCGACACACTTTACAAACAGAAAGAAAACTTAAACATACTAAACATCGACAATCTCAATTAGGCCTCAATTATCAAATTCATTCATTAACTCATATATGCATCTCTGGCATACTCGCAACATTTTCGCACTTCCTCAATTAATCATAATCATTTAATCATCAATCATATTTCAATAATAATTCTTCATTTTCAATTAATCGGCATCATTTCAACCTCATACATCTCATACTCAACCTTCCACACTTCCTCAGCTCATTCAATATCAACTTAACTGTTATTCATCTCATATACATATTTATTTACAACTTTCTAACTCAATTTCTTCTTTTTTCAACTTCCTCTACGGGTCTAAAATCCTTCCTAAGTTCAAAAGCTAGGTATCGGACCAAAAAAGATAGGTAAAAGAGGTTGGGAAGCTAGAGGATTGGTAAAACATAAAAAAATCACATGTGTTGCAAAAACAGGGGCCCGCGTACGCACTTCATATAGCCGCATACGTGGACTTGAAAATCTCCCATCCCGCGTATGCGTCACTTGCCCACATACGCAGGGGTGCAAACCCGAAATGAAATCCTGCATCGCGTGCGTGTGTCTCACGTACGCAGGGGGTGTAAAAAGCGAGGGTCCGCATACGCGGGATTGCTCCGCATACATGAGACATCTGGGCAGTGGCCACCGTTCACGTCGCGTGTGCCAGTCGCATACGCATGCCTCTATTTTCCCCCCAAAACCACCAAAGTTGCAAAATTCACTTTTCGCACACCAAACTTCAAACGCACATAACTCTTTCGTTTTAAAATATTTTTCATCTATTCTTTGAACGGCATAAACTTTACGGATCCAATTTTAATTTAAATCAAGTTTGAAAAAATTTGAGGGTTCAGAAGCCGTGTTATGGCTCGCCGAAGTTGGTCAAAAATTAGATTTTCAAAAACAACACAAATCCTTATTTCCTACCAAAACCTCAAAACACATAACCTCTTTTCACAACCATTACAACCCCATACCCATAATCGTTATTCGCTATCAATAACTCCTAACCAAATTACTCTCAACCATTTTCAACACAAACCATATATAAACTTCTCTATGTAACATCATTTTCATAATTCATTATCATCACACAATCTCATCATCATTATTACTCAACATTTACCATCATCAATTATTCAATATACATTTCAACTGCCAAAACAATAATTATCAACACAAGTTATTAATCCTCAACCATACATACCATACAACCTTTCTTAGGGTCATCTAGCCTAAGTTTTCACGACACATTATATATTACATACGAGAAACCAAAACCATACCTTAGCCGATTTCTCCCCTAAGCCAAAGACACCTCAAATTTGCATAAAACTCAGCCCCAAGGTTCTCAACCTCCAAGATCGTAGCACCCAAAGCTCCACCAAGCTTCTAATCTCCTCAAACGTGTTCCAATTTCACATATACACAACCTATTACATACTACCACATTCATATACACAAACTTGATGCTCAACCACAATTAATCAAGGAATTCACTAGGATTTGAGAATCCTTACCTTACCGTGCCTTAATCAAACAAAAGTTTGCTAATTCCTCAAGCTAATTTGACCCTAAAACATCAAATAAACCAAAAATCTCAACACCCAAAATATTGAATTTTTGAAATTGGGGAAGAGAAAATCGAAACTGAAAATATGACTTCCTTATCAAATCAATTATTGGGCTTTGTAGAGCTCGACGCAGTGGACGCGTGGATGCAAACGGTGCGGTGATTGGAGGTCAGAGTTAGAAGATATAAGAGATTAAAATTGGATGGAAATTTGAGTTAGGGTTCCATGAACTCCTTTCCCTCTTTAGCGTTTCTTGCTGAATGAATGAGGAAGAAGGAGAGTTCATTAAGGCCCAGTTTGGGTAAACAGCTTAATTAAGCTCCTTTTAAAAAAATAACTTAAACAATAAATACTTATATTAAAAGTAGCTTATAAATAAGTTATTTTGTGTTTGGTTTTTTAGTTCTAAAAGTGTTTATTTTAAAAGAAATATGATAAAAAAAACTTTTTATTACGAGAGAAGTCATTTTTTTTAACTTCTCCATAAGCACTTAAATAGCTTCTTAGAAAGCTCCAATTTAGTTTTGAAAATTGCACCAGACATTAATATTCCTACTTTTCATAAGTCAAATGCTCAAAAAAGTATCTTTTGAAGCTTTCTAAACGGGCCCTATATGTATTGGGTTTTGTTGGTTGGGCCTTGGGCCCAATTTAGGCCTGGTTTGGCCCGTTCGACCCTATTTTGGGCTAAAACCTTTAAAATTAGTGTCAAAATTCATATTTTAATTTGTTCAAACTCATTGAACTATAAAATTCCATTTTTTCTAATTTATTTGATTAATAATTAATTTATTATCTAACTATTCGTAATTTTATGCGGGGTTTACAGTCTTCATGAAGGTCGCAGACCCACTCGTATACCTCGACGACTTGGGCGAAGCCTTGTTAGCAACGTTCATCAGACGGCGACACTTGAACCCCTCGTTATCTCTAAATTAAGCCTCCAGTTCTTTCTTGATGTTTGGACAATTTTACGATGTTAGGCGATCTTTCTCCTGACAAATGTCGCTCATCATCTACTGAAGTTGTTCAGCTGCCCGGTGGTCATAGATCTTCCGGATCATGCGATTGTGTTCTGCATCCCATATGAATTTCTACTACACAAAGTGATTTACCAAGTTTAGTTAGCAGAATAAAATACAGTTTAAATACAGTTAATTAATTCAAACAAAATTGGGTTCTTTCCGCCCACTTTTGAAAACCATCGCTCTCTGGTCTCAACCGAGATCTGCGTGTAGGTCGGCCATGGGCTATCGTACATGGACTTAATGACCTTGTTGATCTCCTGTGTGCAAGCATTGGAGTTTGGTGCAAACCTGTCAGAGAAGAAACCTCACATTAACAAACACATAGAAACACATAAACTTAAGATAAACAAACTTAAGATTAAAAAATTGAACAATGACTGCAAGCCATCAGGCCAAATCCCTAGCCGGATGATGAACGGTGGTGGAGGGGCATCCTGCTGGGGGCACTGGAGGAATCACCCACCACAGGCTCTGTTGACGTCGTCGCTGCATTTGCAGGGGGCATAGCAGAAGGAGGCACCCAGTCCGGTTTGGGACCATGATGAATTGCTGGTCCTTGATCAATTAATTATGAAAAGAGGTGAGGCACGTTCACTGATTTAAAGCCACACAATTGTTAAGAACTAAACCTAGTTGATTTAATGTCACTTATCAAAACTAGTTTTAAAACTTAAAGAATTATGAGAAGAAGTTTTCAAGCTTAGTTCCAATAACCAACTTTTCCAAGTTAATAATAGAATTCAATTTGGATTAGAACTATTTTCCTATACATTCAAATCCTTGTGATGAAGAATGAAAACTTGTTTCTTAAGAAAACATCAATGCATTATTAAAAATTAGAAAATTTATAACATTAGTCCATTAGAATTAACAGAGCTCCTAACCTTAATAAAGGAGATTAGTCGCTCATGGTGCAAAGGAAACAAAAACAATGAATTAAAAACGACTGAAAGAAGAGAGCTCACGTGTGTGTCTCTCACTCCTTTTAAATGATAACCCTAAACCTAAAATTCAGAATTCAAAACTCAATCAAATAAAACAGAATCAAATCTAATCTAATTAATGCTTCTCACATAGTTTTCTCTCTCAAGTTAAGCCATTGGTGATTCTCTTCATAATTGGTAATTAAGGCTTGATAACATGGGCTTGTGCTTAACCTTGGATCATCCAATCAAGTGCTTGAGATTTGGAGAGATTAGTGAATAATTTGGAAGGCTCTGGGAGCTGGCTGATGTGGTGCGTCTAACGCATGGCTTGTGTGTTGAATGCCTGGCCCAAAATTTGGGATCCTGGAGCCTCTGTGCATAGTGTGTTAGATGCATAGAACCGTGCATTGAACGTAAGGCTTGTTGGGCAGCTATTAGAGGTGCATTTGAAGGGTGCGTTGAACGAAGGGGAGATTGGAGCTACTGGAGGTTCCCCTCAATGGTGCATTGGACGCACAGAACTCTGATGTATCTTCTGATATATATATATATAACTTATTTACTTTACTTACTACTTTGTATATCTTGGAGCTTTTGCAAGGTTTTATATATTTTGTTCTTATTCGTGCCAACGTGCTTTTGTTATCGGGTGTGAATGCTTCGCGCTTTATATCTCTGTTTTATATGTCCTTGATCTTCTATCCCTTTCATTGGGCTTTTAGTTATATTATTTTGTGATTATATACTATTTTATGGAGCTTTAGAACTGTCGTGATGCTTTATCGCCTTTGCTTCACGGCTATAAGGTGAAACTTAGTGTGATAGGGTGTTACACATTGCATACTAGGGGAGGAAAATGTCTCTGACCACCTCATCATATCTTAGATCATTATTCAGCCTATCTTTGTAAGTCACTGCCGATGATGAAGAGGCCAAGACTCTCAAGCGGAGAATTCTCTGGGTGCTTTCCAGACTAAAGTCAATCACCTTCCCTCTCACATAGCTCTTGTAACTCAAATTTTCTATGTTATGAGTTTCCTCATTAGTGAGCCATGCATTGGCATAGAATTATTGAACCAACAGTTGTCCTACTTTTACATGTGGGTCACAGAGAGTTTGTCATCTTGTTTTTATGATTTGTTCTTGAATTTCTAGGTACTGTCCTTGTTTCAAATTAAAAGGCACTTCGGAAATGACCTTCTTTTTGCTCATTGCCTTGTAAAAGTGGTCCTCATAAAATTTGGAGAGGAACCGTGTTGCATCATGTGAAGAAGCAGCCGGTTCCTTTCCTTTTCTCTTTGTTGATGAGGAAGCTTGAGACTTGGGTGTCATTCCTTTTGTGTAGAGCTTGCTCAATCAAAAGTAACACCAAAATTAAAATTTTTGCTTGTCTCTAAGCAAAGAAGGAAAAAAATAGTGGGGAAGAGAAGGATAAAGAAAGGAAATGTGGTATGAATGTGAATGGAGGAAGAGTAGAAGGATGATTAAGAATGAGGGGAGGGGGCTTCGGTTGTATGTTCACGAAAATGAGAAATGGTAATGAGTGATGGTGGTGGAGGTGTATATGTTAGATATTTTATAAAATCAGTAATTTACGTACCTCCAGTCATTGCCAATAAATTCTTTGATTTAATTTGGAACTTCCAATTCTTGAATCACAGAACGAGATGGAATCAAAGTGTGTTTGTTTGTTATATCTGTAATCAGAATTGGGGACCCAAACTTTATAAAGTTTATGAACAGTCGTGTTCTTTCCATCAAAGAACAGATCAACTGCCAATATAATTAATCAATAATTACAACACCACCCAAACTAATTTCTATATTAACAAATTGGACCACAATTAGAATAAAAATTCTAACATTCTCCCACTTGGTCCAACATTTGTTACGTATAGTTTATAATTACATACTATGCTTAAACAATTAAGATAAATTACACGAATTATAGCGGTAGGTTCTCATTAATCAAGTATTACCTTATATGTATTACAATGTAACATCTCCTAATTGAATAAAATCTTTATGTGGTATTTCTGTAGGAATAAGCCCAATGCTTATTCTAGGTCCTTCACTGAATTTTATTTGTCATTCTCAATCATGTATGCGCATATATACTAACCAAATGAGAAACAAATAATAATAAGAATTTCATATCCAAATATGTCATATGATATAACATAAGTCATACAAGTGACGTTACAGAGCATAAACCCATACTAGTAACATGATCCTTAAACAATTCTGGTGGCATGCCTTTTGTCAAAGGATCAGATATCATCTGTTTAGTACTAATATGCTCTATCTGTACCTCATTAGACCTAACTCGATCTTTAATGGCTAAGTACTTAATATCGATGTGCTTACTTCGACTACTACTTATATTATTCTTAGCCATAAATACAGCAGCTGAATTGTCACAATATATTCTCAATGGCCTAGAGATACAATCCATAATCTTAAGCCTAGAGATAAAATTCTTTAACCAAACACCTTGTGATGTAGCCTCAAAACAAGCAATAAACTCGGCTTCCATGATAGAAGTGGCACTACAAAAAAAGGGGTTAAAATGGCGGTTTTTTATGAAAATTACGGCGGTTACAACCTCCATTATTACCAAAAACGGCGCCTCCAAGAAACGCCGGTATTCTGGGCGCCATTCTGGTTATTACGGCGGTTTTGTTATTGTTTAAAATAGCGGTTTGTAACCGCCGTTTTTACCAGGATTTAATGGCATTCTTCTCGTTTAAAATGGCGGTTTCTAACTGCCGTTTTTACCTGTGTTTAATGGCATCCTCCTAGTTTAAAATGGCAGTTTCTAACCGCTGTTTTTACCTGGGTTTAATGGCATCCTTTTCGTTTAAAATGGCAGTTTATAACCGTCATTTTTACCAGAATATAATGGCACCGTTTTCGTTTAAAATGGCGATTTTTAATCATTGTTTTTACCTAAGTTTGATGACAATTTTATACTCTTTAAAATGAAATTGAAACTACCTATTTGAAGTGACATTTTTGGAATTCAAACTTTAAAATCTATTAATAATCAAAAGGCATAGCCTTAAATCAAACATTATAACAAGATTTTTAATTCATACATAATCTCCGAAAATCAAGAGTCATAATCCAAAAACAAAGTATCAAAGATAACATTTTTCAATAATTCGTCTTACTATCTATATATATATCCTTAATACATAAAATATTTATCATGCAAGATCATGCTTCTTTGTTGCTCACTCCAGAAGACCTACTTCCTAACTTTTCTAACTCTTCTAGTGATGGAATTTCGACTATGTTGGTGGGCCTGATGTTTATTATGTTGAGAATCTCAGCTTTTGCTAGGTCATGGCTTTTAACACTTTCCAAGAACTCATTGGTGCACTCTCTTGTTTGATCACGAGCAGCAGTATCAATAAGATAATCATAAACCTGATGGAGATGCATCACGGTCATAACTCATACACAGATAAAAAAATGTACTATAACCATCTATTGAAGTTACCAGAAATAAATAACTAAGGATATTTTCACAAACTAACAGTGTCAAGTACAATTCAAACAGATCTATTCATGTGGCGATATAAATTCAGGTTCCTAATTAGTGGAAAACAACTACCTTATGTTGTTTGTATTTCTCCCTCACAGCTTGCAAAGAGCCACCTCTCCTGCTGAGGTACAGATCATGTATATTTGAGCACATTCCTTTAATTCGGCAGGTTTATATCTAGTGAGTTGATAAAGTGCTGCATTCTGTAAACAAAACGTTTAATTTAGTAATTGAATCCAACTTGGATATTGAATCTGTGATTTAGAAGAATGAAACATTACCCAAGGATGTGTCTTTGGACTTGGCATAAATCTTGCTAGAAATACAACAGATGCTGCCACCAAAGAAGGCAAGAATTTTACACAATTATAATCCAACAAACTGAGCTCTGCGAGGTAGCTAGTGAGAAACTCAAATTGCAAGTCTGATGTCTGCACCAGGAAACAGGAATAATGTTAGTCAACTGATAAACTAGAAACAATATTTTTGGCAATTTCATTAGTATAGAGTAAATTACTATCACTAACATACTAACATGCTTTCTAAAAATTAGCAACTAGTATATTGAAACAAGAGTTCACTTACATCTTTGCTCTCTTGAGCAACTTTAGAGAATCTTCTGCACATACAAATGAAATGCAAAGCGAGCCAACATGTCAATGAAAAAAGTATAGCTAAGAAAAGATGATTCAATACGTCGATGAAAGATTTCATGAATTACATGTGCATGCACCTTAGAAAGGTCTTTACTGTTGGACCACCCAATTCAAACTTCAAAGACTTCAATATATCAGCTTCCATCTCCACAACCTTCGAAAATAACCAAAAGTAAACTAAATTTAACAAGAGCCAGGAATAAGCAAAAGCATTGAGAAGCTTATAACAAACCAATTTGCTTAATTTAACATCTAAAAATACAATGCTACTTCTAAGTATCTTGACAAATTTGTCAGATTATATATTTTGAATTTCCTTCTAAGGGCTCATTGCCATTTGTTTCACGTGAATTGCATCAAACACTTGAAACCATAACATTATGGAAGCACTAATGCACTATCTAGTATATAGACTCCATTATTAAAACTAACGTTCAATCTATCTCAATTTATGAGTAAAATTAGCTAAATAATGCACATACTGTTCTTCTTTGTTTAATTATTCTACTATAGTAAAAAAGCAAGCATAATTGAATGAATTGATTATAAATATACTTAATGTAGAATTTGGTCCAAATAGTAAAGCAAGTCACCCCCGACCCCTTAATTAGTTGGTCTCTTTATTATAATGTATAGTCAACTGCATCATATTTTATCAATCCGGAGTTTCTGACACTTGCTATCCTCGGTGTCTCAAAATAAGAAATTAAATTAGTGATCGAGGCTCAATTACTTTAATTTAAACAAGTAGTTGTGTATATGCAATGGAGGATGTGGTTATGTGATAAAATCAATAAAAATAAGTCTTCTTCTAATAGTTACAACCCAATAAACTTAGTGGGAAATTGGAAAACTTACGTGATAGACCAATTCTGGCCAACAGACCCTCACTCTTCATCAATCCCATAATCTTCTAGTAAATCCTTGCTTTGCTCTCTGCAAATCAAGTTCTGAATTGGTTCAATTTATCAGAAAAAGATACTTCAGCCAGAGACGATGTCTTTGTACTTATCACTGTCTTTTGTTCACTTAAATTGAAGAAAACAACATACAGTTCACCTAAACACGTATATAAAGTAAGGAATTAAGACTCTATTAAATGCTTGAATGATATATTGATTATTGAGATTCATCTAAAGTGTTGGTTGGCAATTCACCTCTTAATCCAAGAGCGAATCCCACCAGGACTAATACCATCTGCATGAACGACCAATTTGGATTATGAATAACAAAGAGGCACTGTAAAGACTTATAAAGGTGGTATCCAACTTTCAATAGAATCTATATATATCAATCAACAAAATACAAATTGGGCCAATGCAGGCTTCTATACTTATTTCTAGAGATTAAGGGCCACATGCAAATCTTGTATGTGAAATATGGAGTAAAGCATACCTGATTTGCATCCCATCTGCAAGGAGAAAATGTACCTCTCTTGAACTCCTTAGAAATAAGCTTTTGTTTTGGGGAAGCATCCAAGTAGAATTTCATTTCGTTGGTTGCAACCAAATGATGTTTACCCCGATAGTCCTCTTGATGCGTACTCTCGCCATCTCTGTATCGGTAATATAACAAGCTATATTGTCAATGATGAAAAATAAATAATAGAATAAGTATTATATGGAACAGAGAAGGATAAAGTATGATTACAATCTGAACTAAAATTCTCTACTCTTGTGTACACAGAAAGGAGGCTAAAGCTGGTTTGCAGACCAAGCTTATTCCTGGAACATACTTAGCTAAGTCTAACTATTCATCTAGTATAACTAACTAACTAAACAGCTTCTAACTACTTCTAATTCTAACTGACTGAGCTGGCAGCTGAGTAAACTACAATCCCTCAAACTAGCATGAAATTATGATATAAATTGAAAAAAGGTTCTGGCTCAGTATAATAACAACCATAGTAATAGCTATAATTGAACCCTGTCATTTTATCAAACACAACAAAAGCATTCATTCACACAGCAACGAGAATACATTTATTTTTTAAATAAAGAAAATCTAAATAATTACAGTTAGACAGTTAGTTGACTTAGCATTATATATGTCAATCTTCATATTTAAAACTGCCATTCTCATAAGCAACAAATCAGCAATGCAGTCATTGTGAAAGAGAAACAAACGTATAGAGCAATCAACGTTAAAGAGAAAGCGAGCAAAAAACGAAAAGATCGACAGAGAAGTCACAAAAAAGAAAAGATCTATCTAATATAAGAGCTTATTAGAGCGAGGATCGCGAGTACCTAGTACCGAAGAAATCATAGAGTTAGTGCTGGAAAAGATCATAACTCCAAACTCAGCATCGCACAAAATCGCAAGCTCCTTCGTCTTCTTCAACAAACCATTCCTTCACTTCGAGAACGTCACTTGCCTGCTTGTGGAATCGTCGATCCTCCTTATCGCGATCTTCCCTCTCTTCATCGCTCTCAATCAAAACCCTAACTCCTCGATCCAGAATCACCGTTTCTGTTCATCACAGATCAACAACCAAAACTTCAATTTCACCAAGAGTGAAGAAAAAGAAAAGTCAAAAATAGAAAAAATGAACTAAAAAGATAGCTCAAGGAACAGCAAGAAGAAAGTGAAAACTGAAAGTATCGATTCGTCGGAGAACGGCGCTGAGAAGATCGTCACTGGAGCAGCGCTGGAGAAGATCGTCACCGGAGCAGCACTGGAGAAGATCGTCATTTCGGGTTTCAGTCGCTGGAGAGCGCTGCTAAGAAGATCACTGGAGCAGCTTCACTTTTGTAGGGTTTCACTTTCACCAGATCAGTGTTAAGGTTTTTCTTCGGTTTGGGCCTTTTTATTTTTTAAGTAATGGCTTGGATAATGGCGGTTGAAAACCGCCGAAATCCCAAAAAAAAACTGCAATTTTAAAACTTAATTATGGCAGCATCATAAAATGCCATAATATCTAAATATTATGGCAGTTTTTTAAAACCCCCATAATATAAATGCCATTTTAAACACTTTTTTTTGTAGTGTGGCTACAAGTGATTGTTTTGCACTCTTCCAAGATACTGCTCCATCAGCAAGCATAAAGATGTATCCTGACGTTGACTTCCTAGAATCAACACATCCCGCCAAGTCTGAATCTGAGTATCCAACAATTTCCAAATTTTCGATTCGTCTATATGTAAGCATGAAGTCCTTGGTCCCTTGAAGGTACCTTAAGACCTTCTTTGTATCTCTCCAATGGATAATTCTTGGATTACTTTGATATCTTCCTAACATGCTAACAGCAAAAGCAATGTCAGGTCTTGTACATACCTGAGCATACATTAGGCTTCCAACGGCTGAAGCATAAGGAATATTTTGCATCTGTTTCTTTTCAAGTTCATTTTGGGACATTGATCTAAGCAGAATTTGTCACCTTTCACAATAGGTGCAACACTTGGTGAACAATTTTGCATTTTAAACCTCTCAAGAACTTTATTAATATAGGCTTCTTGAGATAAACCTAAAATTCCTTTGTGTTTATCTCTATGAATCTTTATGCCAATGACATAAGATGCATCACCCATATCTTTCATATCAAAATGTCTAGAGAGAAATTGTTTCACTTCATATAACAACCCTAAATCATTTGTTGCAAGCAAAATATCATCTACATATAAGATGAGAAATATGATCTTACTCCCACTAACCTTGTGATATATACATTGATCAGAAATATTCTTAATGAACCCAAATGAAGAAATCACATTGTGAAACTTCAAATACCACTGTCAGAAAGCCTACTTAAGACCATACATTGCTCTCTTAAACTTCTAAACTAACTCCTTACCAGCACTTGAGATGAACCCTTCGGGTTGTCTCATATAAACCTCTTCTTCCAAATCTCCATTAAGGAATGCCATTTTCACATCCATTTGATGCAATTCCATGTCAAAAGTGTGCTACCAATGCTATAATGATACGAAAAGAGTCTTTCTTTGAAACAGGAGAAAAGGTTTTCCTGTAGTCAACTCCTTCCCTTTGAGTAAATCCTTTGGCAACAAGTCGAGCCTTATAGTGCTCAATATTGCCTGATGAATCCTTCTTGGTTTTAAAGACCCAGTTACAGCTAATGGCCTTTTCCCTATCAGGCAATTCTACAAGATCCCAAACTTGGTTATCCGCCATAGAATTCATTTCATCCTTCATATCATCTAGCCGTAAATTGGAATTACGACTTTTCATTGCTTGTGAAAACGTCGTTGGGTCATTTTCATAACAAACATCATAGTCAGACTCAGCAAGATACACTACATAGTCACTAAAAATTGCAGGCTTTCTGATTCTTGTTGATCTTCTTAATGTTGTATCATCAACCTCTTGTAAAGGTGGTGGCATAATAGATTCTCCCTTTTCTTGAAGTTACTCTTGAACAATATGTTCTTGAACAACATTTTCATTATGAAGAGTTTGATCCTTCACCATATGATCTGCTTGAACATTATCTTCATGATGTGGATCATTAGTAATAGGTTGTTCTACATTGACCCTATCTGTATGGGCATTGTATTGAACAACTACTTTTGTACATGGAGAGGTTTGACAAACATTATCATTCTCAACAACTTTAAGAGGATGATTTCTCGCACTTTCCACATCATGCTCTAAAAACCTTGCATTTCTAGATTCAACTATTTTACTTGAATGGGAGGGACAATAAAATCTATAACCCTTAGACTTTTCTGCATAGCCAATAAAATAGGCACTTATCGTCCTTGGGTCTAACTTCCTTTCTTGTGGATTATAAACCTGAACTTCAGCAGGACAACCCCAAATGCGTATATGATTCAAACTAGGTTTCCAACCTTTCCATAGCTCAAATGGCGTTTTAGAAACTGCCTTTATTGGAACTCTATTTAATATATATATGCAGTTGTCTTAAGAGCTTCACTCCACAAGGATAAAGGAAGATTGGAGTTGCTAAACATACTCCGCACAATATCCAGCAAAGTCCTATTTCTTCTTTCAGCTACACCATTTTATCTGGTGTGCCAGGCATGGTGTATTGTGCCACAATACCATGCTCTTGAAGATACTTTGCAAATGGACTAGGTACTTGTCCACTTCCAGTATATCTCCCATAGAATACTCCACCTCTATCTGATCTCACGATCTTAATTTTCTTTCCGCATTGTTTCTCTACTTCAACTTTATAAACTTTAAAAGCGTCCAATGCCTCATATTTATTATGAAGCATATAGAGATACATATATCGTGAATAATCATCAATAAAGGAGATGAAGTATTTCTGACCACTTAAGGACATATCAGGACAACATATGTCAGTGTGAATTATTTCTAATATGTCAGAATTCCTCTTAACACCTTTTAGAGATTTTTTAGTTTGTTTTTCCTTAATGCAATCCACACAAGTATCAAAATCAGTAAAGTTTAGAGGTTCAAGAACTCCATCACTTACTAATTTCTTTATTCTCTCAATGGGGATGTGTCCCAACTTTCGGTATCACAACATGGAGAATTTTTCATTCATACCTTTACCATGCATAACTATAAGACTAGATGGAACATTATTAGCTAAATGGATTTTAAATAAATCACACCAATTAAAGTACCGCGTCCAATAATATTAAAATTTTTAATAATGTCAATAGAATCATCATAAAAATTTATACATAATCCTTGTTTTACAAGCTTAGATAAAGAAATCAAATTTTTAGAAAAATCTGGAATATAAAAGGTTTTTTCTAAATCTAAAATACAACCAGTACTTAATACAAGCCTAAATGTTCCAACAGCTTTCACACGTGAACGCATCCGATTGCTCATATAGATGCTTAGTTCACTTCCTATCAGTTTCATTTTCCTTATGAAATCCTGCATGGTATTTGAAATATGAATTTCAGTACCAGAATCAATCCACCAAGTGTCATGACATATTTCAACAAAATTAGATTCAAAACACACTGAAGGAATAAGATCAGAAAGGTTAATACCTTTCTTTTCAAGCCAAACTTTAAATTTTGGGCACTCCTTCTTCATGTGTCCTTTCTTTTCACAAAAGAAACACCGTGCACCTTCTTTCTTCATAGAATGGGATACAATACCCTTTCCTTTCTTCTTATGAGCTTGCTTTTTACCACCCTCATTTGTCACTAATAGTGCACTTTCACCAAAGTCCTGAATTAGACTTCCTTTCTCTTGCACACACATCACTAGTAATTCGTTAATGGACCATTTTTTCTAATGTGTGTTATAAGAAATCTTAAATGGTCCGTACTGGACAGGAAGAAAATTTAGAATAAGATGCACTAGAAATGAATCAGAGATCTCAACCTCTAAAGCTTTTAGTTGTGCTGCAATGTCTCTCAACCTCATGATGTGTTCACGCACATCTCTTACACCGGTAAGCCTCATAGATGACAGTTGTGCCATTAGGGTTCTTGCAAGTGCCTTACTAGAAGACTCAAACTGTTCATCAATAGCCTTCATATAATCGTTGACATTCCTACAATCAGGAATTGAACCTCAGATACTAGCTGAAATACGAGACTTAATGAACATCATACTTAAACGGTTGGATTTCTCCCACCGTTCGTATAATGCTACCTCGGCTTGAGAACTAGCATCAGTAGGTGTCGGAGGCTCTTCCCTACGAAGAGCATAGTCAAGGTTTGCACACCCTAAGTGAAAGAGAATCTTATCTTTCCTTTCTTTATAGTTGTCACCACTTAACAAATGAATTTCAGATACAGTTTCAGATATCATTACTGCTGCAAATAATAAATCATGCTAACATTACTCAATTTTAAATAGACACATCAAAATTCATAATATATGATAATACATGCCAATGAAAGTCATATCAAAATAAATATGAATCATAGTGTCATTAAAATCTACCTGTGGGCAAAGATTTTAACACACATAATATTCACTATATTAACTAAAGTATTGAAACTAGAAAATAAAATACTATTTCTTAATACCTGTAGGCTAATTAAGAAGTAAGAAATATTTTCTATTTCAATCTAATTATATGTGAATAACATAATAAATTCCTGTGGGTAAGTTTATTATATAGTTCACAACAATTACAAATATATCATATTAATATTTATGTGATTTCTTTAAATATAATTATTATCAAGGATGCTGTGGCTACTCCTCAATAAATCATATATTAATCACAATATGATATGCAGCGGAAGAATTTATATTGCATGCAAATATAATCATTAAATAAATAAATTCAATAACATGATTAATATCAAAAGTGAAGATGATCTAGTGGACAACTATTTTGCCAATATTTAGAAGATCCAAATTCAAACCTCACTGCAACCAAAATTTGAATTTTTATAACAAATTTAAATTTTGAAACCCAACGACTTCAACGTAAAAGTAGCAAGCATTTAATGTTATATAACAAACAAAATCCATCCATTGAAACAAGTTCTTTCTGTCTTCTCTCTTCCACTGTCTTCCCTTTCTTCTTCTCTCCTTTTTTTTTATATTCAAGAATAAGAAAACTTATAGGAATCATGGAAAATTATACTATTATGAAGAACAACTACGACACAAATTTAGAAGATTCTTTATGGGAATATTATTTATTATTCCCTCTTCTTATGGTACGTCAACTTTAATTTCAATGATTTTTCTTACTTATTTCAAAATTCATACTATACATTTTTCTTTGAAAATAATTTATCAAAATAATGCACAGTAATTAAATTTTGAAATGGCAAGACAGGGACAATTTGACTCTGATACCACATGTTAGATATTTTATAAAATCAGTAATTTACGTACCTCCGACCATTGCCAATAAATCCTTTGATTTAATTTGGAACTTCCAATTCTTGAATCATAGAATGAGATGAAATCAAAGTGTGTTTATTTGTTATATCTGTAATCAGAATTGGGGACCCAAACTTTATAAAGTTTATGAACAATCGTGTTCTTTTCATCAAAGAACAGATCAACTGCCAATATAATTAATCAAAAATTACAACACCACCTAAACTAATTTTTATATTAACAAATTAGACTACGATTAGAATAAAAATTCTAACAGTATATTTATAGGAAAAAAGAGGGAATTGAATGGAGGGTGGAGTTTGAAAGTTAAGATCTAGTGGTGGGCATGGGGGGATATGATTCGAAGCTAGTAAAGGAAAAAGGACAAACAAAATTCAAACAAAAATAAAGGAGAAAAAACAAAAATTGAAAACTAAATAGTATGAAAGCATGCATGCATGGAATTAAAGAAAAATGTAATTGCAAAAGAAAAAGAGGGAGGTGTGCATTGGACGCATCTTCCCCTCCGTTAGACGCACATCCACACTAAACTTGTGTTTGGTTGTGGTGCGTTGAATGCACCTCCTCATGCGTGACGCAGGGGGTAGAATTGAGAGTTGAGACCCAAATTGGCTCTGTTTGGGGTACGTTAGACGCAGCCCCCATGCGTTAGACGCAAGGCCAAAATGGAGGGTCATTTTGGTTCTGTTTGGGTGTGTTAGACGCACCATGCCCTGCGTTAGATGCATGGGCCAATATCATAAGACATATAATAAATACACAGACTCTTTCCCTCAAGTATCTTCTCTTAGTCTATTCTTAATCAAATTTTTACTAAAATTAGTCTCCTAAATTTATCAACATCAATCATGCATGTTGGTCTCCCGAATCATTCTGCATAAAGACGTATGTTATTGATGTTGGTAAATTTAAAAATCCAATTTAATTTAATGAAATTTTTAAGAATTAACTTTTAATCAATAAATAAATTTTGAAAATCAATTTGACTATTTACTCGCAAATTACATAATATTTTGTACTATAAAGATACGTGCGAAGCATGATCATACATTATTAATAGTTATTACTAGAATTATTAGAAAGTGAGGATCTCATCACCATTCATTGCCACTGTCTCAATCAGGGTCTTTTATTCACAATTCACACTCATCACTATAGAGAAATGAGAACTGCAAAATCTGATTAATACGTGGTTTTAATTTGCGGTACACCGTAGTCCGTACCTTATTGATTTTGAGTGATGTTGGCATCGTTAGAATTTGTGGTTACTAATTACCTAATTTTACTATTGGATAATGTACTTCAAATACAGAAATAGAAATATGAAGAAAGACAGATGAACATTCATAAATTGGCGTAATCCAAGCACCATACACGTGTCCCGTTAATTTTAGTTTTTAAACACTTTTTAATTATATTTTAAAATTTGATATCAATCATATCGGTTGAAACACAAAATGATCGATTGTTGAAAAATTATTTAATTTTTTAATTTATTTGCGAATAATATATATGTTAATTATAATTATAAATTATGTTATTTTAAATTAAATAATTTATATAATGGTGATCTTATTTATTGTTATAAATAATAAATTGAATAACTCATAATTATTTTTTATTTAGAATTAAATAAAAATAAAATCAATTATCTTTATTTGGACTTTAGATATTATTTTTATTTAGGTTTTAGGGTTTAATGAGTGTCATCCTTAAATATAAATAGTAATTTTACGATTTTGGTCTCTAACATATTAAAGCCTCTTCCGTAGCTCTTTTTCTATTAGATGACAATTCAACCCTATTAAGAGTAAAGAAGGCTTTGATTGAAAAAGATAAAAAAATTAAATTCTTCTAATTATGTTCATAAATTTAGGTACGCTTTTACATTCGAGTATTTCTTTCTTAGTAATTGGTCTTGCGGTTTAAGAAATTCTAAAAATTTCTAATATCAATAGTTCTATAAAAATAAACAGAATTATGTTATATGTTGTTCATACCCTAACCCAACGCTAAGATCCAGGACCCAATGAGAGGCCCAATTCAAAGGATTGACCCTCACTCTGCACCGACCTTCCCCCCAAAGAAGTCGGTTCTTACCACGACTTGCTCTAAAGAAGTCAGGGACGAAGATTAGCTGGCAGATAGCACTCATTCAAATAAGTAACTGCCCCTAAAATCTCTCAACCCACTTCCAAGAGCCATATCCCAACTTCCCTAAGATAAATGGACGGTTATCCTCCTTTAAAGGTGGAACTACCTCAACGGTGGTTATTGGCTCTCCACTATAAATACACTGATACCCCTCATGTATTACTAAGTCCCAATACTCTCTAGACCTGCTTACACCCTTGCTGACTAGGCATCGGAGTGTCTTTGCAGGTACCACCCCCCATTCCCTCACACACACAAATCGGACGGAGGCCCTGGAACGCAAACCTGCTCGGAGGTTTCCTTCCTCAAACGATTGGGCCAACCCAGCGAGTCCAGCCCATTAATCTCCGGTTACCTACCGTAACATTGGCGCCGTTGCCGGGGACCCGAGAGATCAACCAATAATGGCGGACAATTCACCAGTAGATGGTCATACGACGTCCGATTCAGAACAAAAAAATCTGGACACCGGATGACGCGGACCTGACCCTCCACCAGGGAGTCAACGACCAACATAGAGAAGGCACCTCTGGGTTAAAAAACCCAAAGGTAAACTCCTCGGAGGGACGCGAATCAGGAAAAGAAGGACCACCCCATGCGACTGAGCTAATGGGATTGGTCCACCGCCACCAAGGTCGTTTGGAACAGCTGGAACAGGAGCTAGAACGACAAAGGGAAGCGGAGAGGAATCTAAGAGAGGAAATAGAGCGGCGAAAAGAGTTAGAGGAAAAACTCTTAAAACAAGAATCCTCCCTTAGAAATCGAAACTCCCGCGGTGACCGAAAAGAGTCGCCCTTGGGAGGAGAGGATCCGTTCAGTGAGGACATAATGAGGGCAAAAGTTCCAAGAAACTTCAAAAGTCCTGATATGAACCTCTATGATGGAACCACAGACCCGAAGCATCATTTAAGCAACTTCAAAAGTCGGATGTATCTGGCTAATGCTTCCGAGGCTACTCGTTGCAAAGCTTTCTCGACCACCTTGTTAAAAGCAGCAATGAAGTAGTTTGACAGCCTCCCTCCACTATCGGTCACCAGTTTCGAGGACCTCTTGCAAAAGTTCTTAACGCGATTTTCCATTCAGAAGGATAAGGTAAAGCACGCACCAAGCCTCCTGGGAGTAAAACAGGAGCTTGGAGAACCTTTACGAGATTACATGGAAAGGTTCAATAAAGCGTGCTTGGAGATTCAAGACCTGCCCACGGAGGCAGTCATCATAGGGCTAGTAAATGGACTTAGAGAATGTCTCTTCTCCCAGTCCATATCAAAAAAGGCACCCCACCTTCTTGAGTGATGTACAAGAGAGAGCAGAAAAGTACATCAACATGGAGGAGAATGCCAGATTACGAGAGCCGAGTTGGCGACCTGGGCACCCTCACTCAGCAAAAGAGAAAGAAAGGGAGCCCAAGAAAAAAGAAGAGGTCGGTTCTGACAGGCCGAGGAGATATCACTCTTATACTCCTCTAAAAGTTTCCATAGTGGATGTATACAGAGAAATCTGCAATACTGAAAGACTGCCGCCCCCTAGGCCCATCAAAAACAAAAAGGGAGGAAGCCGCAGTGATTACTGTGAGTACTATAAGATGTATGGTCACTCAACAAATGATTGCTACGACCTCAAAAATGTGATAGGAAAGTTGGCCAGGGAAGGCTGACTTGACAGATATCTCATGGAAAGGTCGGACAATCGTGGGAAAATAAAATGAGATGACGGGGACAGAAGTGACCCACCACCACAAACCCCCGAGAGACACATACATATGATCTCAGGAGGATTTGCGGGAGGGGGACTTACTAAGTCATCTCGCAAGAGACACCTCAAGCGAGTTTACCAGGTCGGGAGCGAAGCACCCAACCTCCCCACCATCTCATTTACAAAAGAAGATGGGCAAGGAGTAACCATGATCCTGGCAAACGCCCATCTCCACAGAACTTTAGTAGACCAGGGGAGTTCGGCCGACATTCTTTTCAAACCCGCGTTCGACAAGTTGGGATTGGATGAAAAGGAGTTGAGGGCTTACCCTGATACACTGTACGGGTTAGGCGACACGCCAATAAAACCACTAGGATTCCTACCCCTCCACACTACCTTTGGAAAGGGAGAAAAATCCAAAACTCTGAGCATAGACTTTATAGTCATCAATGTCGGGTCAGCATATAATGCCTTGATTGGCAGAACTACCCTAAATTGGCTCGGGGCGGTGGTGTCCACCCCTCACCTTTGCATGAAATTCCCAACATATGCGGGGATAGCAACGGTACGGGGAGACCAGAAATTGGCAAGAAACTGCTACAACGAAAACCTG
The DNA here is from genome assembly GCF_003086295.3 of Arachis hypogaea. NCBI lineage: Eukaryota > Viridiplantae > Streptophyta > Magnoliopsida > Fabales > Fabaceae > Arachis > Arachis hypogaea. The sequence goes on along the minus strand of NC_092055.1, from coordinate 127,921,031 downwards.
AACCTGAGAGGAAAAGGCAAGAAAGTTCACACCATAGAGCTCGGCGGAGCAAGAGCCAAAAAAGAGCTATGGCCGCAACCAGGGGGAAAAACTGAAGAAATACAGGTCGGCAAGGAGGAAGGAAAAATACCAACATAGGAGCCAGCCTAGATAAAAACCTAAAACAAAGGTTGACAAAGCTCTTGCGAGATAATTCCGACCTCTTTGCTTGGAAAGCTTCCGACATGCCAGGGATAAACCCCGAGCTTATGTCCCACAGGCTCTCAGTACATCCCGGATCGCGACCTGTACAGCAGCGAAGGCGTAAGCTCGGTCCAGAAAGGGCTCAAGCGGTGGAAGAACAGGTACAAGCACTCCTAGAGGCCGGCTTCATCAGGGAGGTCAAGTATCCGACATGGCTAGCAAACATAGTACTAGTCAAAAAGCAAAACGGCAAGTGGAGGATATGTGTTGACTATACCGACCTGAACAAGGCATGTCCTAAAGACCCATATCCGCTTCCGAGTATTGATACTCTAGTAGACTCCAGCTCGGGGTATCAATACTTATCGTTTATGGATGCTTACTCGGGATACAACCAAATCCCGATGTACAAGTCGGACCAAGAAAAAATATCATTCATCACGCCAAGAGTGAACTACTGCTATGTGGTCATGCCGTTCGGATTAAAGAATGCTGGGGCCACATACCAAAGGCTGATGAATAAGGTGTTTGCTCCCCATCTCGGGAACTTAATGGAAGTCTATGTAGACGACATGCTGGTGAAAACCAAGGATGAAACTGACCTCTTGACAGACCTATCACAAGTTTTCAACACCATAAGGGTACACGGGATGAGACTAAATCCCGCAAAATGCACCTTCGCGGTAGAGGCTAGAAAATTTCTAGGGTTTATGCTAACCCAAAGGGGGATCGAAGCAAATTCTGACAAGTGCAAAGCCATCCTAGAAATGAAAAGCCCAACTTGCTTAAGAGAGGTTCAATAATTGAATGGCCGACTTGCAGCCCTCTCCAAGTTCTTGGCAGGATCAGCATTAAGATCCCTTCCATTGTTCTCTCTACTAAGAAAAGGATGTCAGTTCGAATGGACTCCAAAATGCGAAGAAGCATTCCAAGAGTTCAAAAGGTTCTTGAGCCAACCTCCAATCTTGACCCGACCTCTAGTTGGGGAAGAACTCATCCTATATTTATCTGTGGCAGACAAAGCTGTGGCATCAGCCCTAATACGAGAAGATGAAGTCGGGCAGCATCCTGTGTACTTCACCAGCAAAGTTCTACAAGGCCCTGAACTAAGGTACCATAAACTAGAGAAGTTCGCTTACTCCTTAGTAATAGCCTCACGAAGGTTACGACCTTACTTCCAAGCTCACACAATAAAAGTTCGAACGAACCAACCCATGAAGCAGATCCTCCAAAAGACAGATGTTGCGGGAAGAATGGTTCAGTGGGCGATAGAGCTCTCCGAGTTTGACTTGAAGTACGAAACCCAGACGGCAATTAAAGCCCAATGCCTCACCGACTTCATAGCAGAATATGCAGGAGATCAAGAGGAAAAACCAACTACATGGGAACTATACGTAGATGGATCCTCAAACAAGACAGGAAGCGGTACGGGCATAATACTGGTCAATGAAGGGGGAACACAAATAGAGGTTTCCCTCAAATTTGAATTTCCAGCTTCCAACAATCAGGCAGAATATGAAGCCCTGATCGCAGGTTTAAGGTTAGCTGAAGAACTCGGTGTAACAAAAGTGATAATATTCAGCGACTTTCAAGTGGTGACCTCCCAAATAAATGGAGAATATCAGGCCAAAGACCCAAATATGAAGAGATACTTGGACAAAACTTTGGAGTACCTCAGGCACTTTACAGAAACCGAGATCAGACATATAACTCAGGATCTTAACAGCAGAGCAGACGCCCTCTCTAAATTAGCAAGTACCAAACCAGGGAGAAATAATAGAAGCTTGATCTAGGAAACTCTCCAAGAACCCTCTGTAGTTAAAACAGAGGCCAAACAAGATGCCCTTGAAGTAACCGGGCTAAACCTTGGATGGATGAATCCCTTGGTCGAATACTTAAAATTCGACATCCTCCCCAAAGAGGAAAAAGAGGCCAAGAAAATCCGAAGGGAAGCACAACACTACACTCTGGTAAAAAATATCTTCTATAAAAGAGGAATATCAACACCATTGCTAAAGTGCGTCCCTACCTCAAGGACAACTGAAGTGTTAAAGGAGGTTTATAATGGAATCTGCGAAAATCATCTCGGAGCTAGGTCGCTAGCCAGAAAGGTAATCCGAGCTGGGTTCTACTGGCCGACCTTACAAAAGGATACAACAGAATTTGTGAAGAAGTGTCAGCCATGCCAAATGCATGCGAACTTCCACGTGGCTCCCCCCGAGGAGCTCATTAGCATAACTTCTCCATGGCCTTTCGCAAAGTGGGGGATGGATCTGTTAGGACCTTTTCCCCAAGCCCTAGGACAAGTAAAATACCTAATAGTGGGAATAGACTACTTCACAAAGTGGATAGAAGCGGAACCATTAGCCACCATCACTGCCCAGAGAAGTCGGAAGTTCCTATACAAAAACATTATCACAAGGTATGGGATACCTCATTCCATCACCACGGATAATGAAACTCAGTTCACCGACTCAACCTTCAGAAGCCTGGTAGCCAGTATGAAGATTAAACACCAGTTCACCTCGGTGGAACATCCACATGCAAATGGACAAGCTGAGGTAGCTAACAAGGTCATACTGGCAGGATTGAAGAAAAGGTTGCAAGATGCAAAAGGAGCTTGGGCTGAAGAGCTCCCACAAGTATTATGGGCTTATCGGACGACACCACAATCTGCCACAGGGAAAACACCTTTCCGACTTGCCTATGGTGTGGAAGCCATGATACCAGTAGAAATCGGCGAGCAAAGTCCAAGGGTGATCATCTATGATGAGGTCGGAAACATACAGGAGCACAAAGAGGAACTTGAACTGCTCCTTGAGATCCGAGAGCAAGCCCAGATAAGGGAAGCAGCATTGAAACAAAGAATGACCACCAAAAATAACAAAAAAGTTATTCGAAAGAGTTTCACCCCAGACGACTTGGTTCTAATCAGAAACGACATTGGAGTCAACAAATCTGAGGAGGGAAAGCTCACTGCTAATTGGAAGGGACCATACAAAATTAGTGAGGTCTTAGGAAAAGGTTATTATAAGGTGACCGACTTGAACGGCACCGAGCTACCTAGGTCGTGGCATGCTTGTAATATGAAAAGGTACTACAGTTAAAAGCGAACTCTACTCCCTGATGTACTCTTTTCCCAACTTCATGGTTTTCTCCCAAAAGAAAGGGTTTTTCCTGGAGGGGAGTTTTTAACGAGGCATCAAAGTAGAGGCTAAGGGTCTACAAACTGTCAAAAAACCCTTAGTAGCAATAAAGTACCTTTGCAAATAAACAAAGATCTTTTATAATATCTCTTATAAGTTCCTTTTTGCTTTTTACTCTTTCTACGAAACGCGCCGACTTAAGCTCGACAAAGCGTGAAAATCTCATGAACCGACCTAGATGGTCGTTAGGATAAAACGACGAGGTACAAGTCGGCGTAAAGAGGTTATATAAGCAGATCATAAAAAGAACACGGATATTAATTGACCTCAAAGTCAGAAAATCGTGAACGAATGAAATGCATCACAAAAATAACCTAAGTTATGAAACTCAATGAAACCCAAAATTGGGTATAAGGAACAATCCAAAAAGAGATAAGAAAATACACCAAAAACCAAAGGCCGAATACTATCCCAAAAATTTTGGAAAAAGTTCAAGCAAATTTAAACAAAGGATGGTCAGCCTAGGTCAGAGCCTTTTTAAAATGGCAAAAGGTTTTTGGAAATAAGAAAGATCGAAAGAGGTTCCCAAAAGAACCGAAGCAAAAAGGCATGCACACCAGCATAAAAAGATAACCTAAAACCTTTATCCAAAAAAGGGTATTTTTGATTTTGTTTATGGCCAAAGAAGGCCATAAAATTGTCAGAGAGTAACCACCACAAACTAAACATAAAGATAAATTGTTTAAAAAAAAGGGGGGACCCACAGGCCGGGCCCCCATATAGCCAGAATAATTTAACTTGAAGAAGGAAGGTCACCACCGGGAGTCGGAGCGGCATCAGTAGGAGCGGCGTCAGCAGAAGTCGGAGCAGGTTGAACAAGGACCTCAGGAGGGACCCCCGAAGAACTCAGAATATCACCCCGATGAGGAGGCTCAATTATCCTCTGCCCTTGAGTCTTTAACTCGAAGTCCATCTCAGGTCGGGAAGGGGAGACAATTGCACCATCCACCACAATCTTGTCGGGATCCAAAGGAGAGAGATCCAAGTCGGGAGCAATGACTCCGACTTGCTCCCTAAAGATCCTCCATGCCTCCTCTGATCCCTCAGCAATCGAATCCTCCAAGTCCTGATAGGCGTCCCGACACCCAGAGAGATCCTTTTTCAGGTCCAAGTTCTCTATAAAAAGCCTGATGTAATTCTGCTCCGCTTTCTCCTTAAGGCCCTCCGCCATGGCACACTGGCCCATCAGTTTCTTTTCCCTCTCCCAAACCTTATCCTTCTCCTCCTTTAACTTGGTAATCTCCTTCCTCAACCTCTTCTCCTCCTCCTGATATAAAGAAATCCTCCCCTCAAGTTCCTCGACTCTTGGGGTGGAACCCAAAGAACTGAGGGGAGTATGTTCAAAAATATCCAGGAGTTTGATACAAATCCCAGCCGCCCGTACGCTTCCCTGAACTATGAGGTTTAGATGGTTCCAAACCATAGCATAATCCATACTAATGGTTGAATGAGAAAAAAGGTGGGTTCGGACAAATTGAGGACCATCAAACGCAGCCCGGGAAGAAGAACCATAGGTCTTCCGTTTCTTCTTCTCAGGTTCAGGGAAAGGTCGGGGTGGAGGGGGAGGAGAAGGAAGAGAAGAAGTAGAGGAGGAGGATACCCTAATAGGAAGGGAGGAAGTTCCCAAATTATGAGGAGGAGGAGGAGGAGGAAGATCGCCAGAGGCCCTTGCCGCGTCCACCTGCGCCCGAGATCTTTTCTTAGCATCCTGGACTTTCTGATAAGAGGAGGCAGAAGCTTTCTTCACCATTTCTGAAAAAGAAAAAGACAAATGATCAATTCACAAAGAAGTTAGAATCCCAGAATTAGAAAGTCAAAAACAAGTCGGAATAATTAAGGAACAATTTTATCTACCTATCTGGGCCCGAACATAACTCGGGGACCCTTGGAGAAATTTCTTTGTATCCAAATAAAGGGCCCTCCCCCAAACTTCTCAGAGGAATCCCACGACAGCCTCCTCGACCTCATCTAGGTCGTCCAAACCATACTTCTCCACAGGAGAAGCCTCTAGCCAGTATAAAGGAAAGCGAGGAACATAATTTTCATCCAAGAAAAAGGGGTGGTGACCCTCTACAGCTTGAACTTTAAAAAAAAAAAATTTTGAAATCATGGAAGGATTCGTCAAAAAGATTAAAGACTCTCCGACCTTGAATAGCCCAGAAAGATATCCACTGTTGTTTATTATTTTACCCACTAAAGGGCTTAGTCATATGGAAAAGATAAAAAAAATCCTCAAAGAGGTCGAAAAATCTAAAGTCTGGCTAATAAGTTGGTAAACCTTCAAAAAACTCCAAGAATTGGGATGAAGCTGAGTAGGAGCGACACGGCAGTGGTGTAAAACAGAAATTTCAAAAGAAGAAAAGGGTAGAAAAACTCCTAGTCGAGTGAAGAGACTCTCATACATAAAAAAAGAAATGAGGGTCCTCGTCAGAAACCCTTCCAAAACAAACCCGGTCTTCCAGACCCGGGGCAACCAGTTCGTATTTTGACTCATCCTCATCAGAAGCACAAATTTTATGATGAGTGCGAAGATTGGTGATAAAGTCAGTATCTACAAAAGGTTCTTCCCCCAGAACTGTGACATCCACCCACTAAGCGAGAAGTTCTATAGAAGACATATTTCTAGAAAAAAAGGGGGATAGCGAAACCTACAAAGGAAAAAGAAAAAGGATCAAAAACAGGGTCTCTAAAGAAGCCTGGGACCAAATCCTCAAACAAAACAGAGTCACTAGAAGCCTATAAGTCAACCCTCCTCTCAAAATAAAAACATGCAAACGAAAACATTTCGTAAAAAGAGAGTAGAGAAAAGAACTAACATTTGCTTGAAAAAAGGATAGGGCAGTAAAAGGCTCAGAGAAAGGAGGAATCCCTTCCAACAAGAGCTTCTTTCGAATAAGAGGAGACGAAGTACGAAAGTTTTCAGAAACGAAACAAAGAAAAAGAAGGAAAGTATTTATAAATACGTTAGGGGCATAATGGTAAAAACGGAGGCCGTCATTTAAAGAGGTGCACCGTTCCCAATGTAACTGATCCCCGCGTATGAATACGCAAATTTCTAACGGACGCGACGTTTTGATTAGACGCGACTGTTGAGAATTTTTAAAACACGTCGGTTCTGAAAAATCACGTCAATTTCTTATCAGGTCAGCTACGATCCCGAGTTAAAATACTCGACCCCAACTCTTAAAAGAAATTGGGCTCGAGTAGGGGCACTGTTCATACCCTGACCCAACGCTAAGGCCCAGGACCCAACGAGAGGCCCAATCCAAAGGATTGACCCTCACTCTGCACCGACCTTCCCCTAAAGAAGTCGGTTCTTACCACGACTTGCTCTAAAGAAGTCGGGGACGAAGATTAGCTGGTAGATAGCACTCATTCAAATAAGTAACTGCCCCTAAAATCTCTCAACCCACTTTTAAGAGTCATATCCCAACTTCCCTAATATAAAGGGACGGTTATCCTCCTTTAAAGGTGGAACTACCTCAACGGTGATTATTGGCTCTCCACTATAAATACACTGGCATCTCTCAGGTATTACTAAATCCCAATACTCTCTAACCCTTGCTGACTTAGGCATCGGAGTGTCTTTGCAGGTACCACCCCCATTCCCTCACACACACAAATCGAACGGAGACCCTGGAACGCAAACTTGCTCGGAGACTTCCTTCCTCAGACGATTGGGCCAACCCAACGAGTCCAGCCCATTAATCTCCGGTTACCCACCGTAATATATGTATAAAAAAATTAGTCACTAAATTAACTATTTATATAAAATATATATTAAAATATAAAATATATATTAAAAATAAATTAAATAATATATATTTATATACAAATATATAATTATTTAGTAACTAATTAATTTTTTAAATACACATAATATTTTTGTAATATCTCTAATTATTATATTACGTTTCTAAGAACATGAGGAACACATATATGGATTGGTGGAAGTGATCCAATCAACTATTTACTGAATCAACTTTCATCATTGTTGGCATTTTCATTTTTCAATGTTAATACACAAGAAAAAGTGTGGCCTAAATATGATTAACTTAATTAAAGATCATAGTCATAGCCCATGTTTAGTGTTATTAGGGTGGGTAATCTTGGAAGAGGAGCTTGAGCTAGTTTATATGATCAAAGAGTTCATCACATCAGATAGCATACCCATTGAGTAATGAGTAGTAAGAAATTTTTTTGGAAAAGTATACGTAAATAATGAAAATACTAAATAATATGAATAATAAATATATTAGATATTTAATTTATTAGTTGTGTAGATGATTATTCTAATATTAAAATCTAAGTGGATAATCTGAAGATGTAGTGTGTTTTTATTTTATTGAGTCAATTTTAGAACTCATTATTCAAATTATTCACAAAAACTATTACTTACTTAGCAAAGTTTTTTTTTTTTTTAAAAATAAAACGTTCGAAACTTATGTCTGAAATCTAATCATGATTATAGATATACCAGAAGTGATTGAAATTATTATTTTTATATTTCAAATATATGAAATATATATAAAAAAAATAAATAGAAACAATTTATTGCTATACCCTTAGACAAATGTGCTAAATTCTATTTATTTTGATGGATGCCAACATAAAGATATTTTGGTAGACTACTGAAATTTGCATCTATTAATCTATTTTCTTAATTAGTGACATTTATTGGTACATAATTAGGCTTCTAAGCAACATCATCTATGAATTCGGCATCATTAATGGGAAAGGGAAAGTTATTAGAAGGTGGGGATTCACTGACTTGTAAATGGAGGTTGGTTTTGCAATCAATGAGTTATGTTTAAAGTGGTACCTTATCTTATTCAAGAATTGATTGATGCTAATTTCTTGTCCGGAATAGACTTAGTCTTCTTTATCTTGACCAAATCCATGAATGGTTATTCCAATCTCCAAAATATTCAGTGTTTTTATTATCTTATTCTTAGCAATGGCTTCTTTGGCATCAGTTTTATTGTAGAATTGATAATTTTTTTTGGAAAGATTTTTAATATACCAAACTTGTATTATTTTTTAATTTTTGATCCGCAAAAATTATTTATTTTGATTTTCATTTTTATGCCAGTTTCATTTTCAATTAACAAGATTGAAGCCATTTTATCGGATTTTTTTAAAATTCTTTTTAATAAAAAATAGTACACCCTCCCCTCTCCTCCCTCTCTCTTTTCCCCTCAAAAAAGAAAAAAAATAAAAATAAAAATAAACCACGTAACAAAATTTAAATTAATTATATATGTTTAATTTATTGTTTATGAGAACCCTTGTATTACTACTTGATTTTAAGGGTTCACGACGATTTTATCTTAATTCTATTTAATCTCTTCAACAAATTTGGTAATAAGCATAAGATTTTAGTGCTCTGATAGAAAGAAAAATCTAAAATTATTTTTTAAAAAAAATTAAATTAACAATTTCAACAAAAATTTTTAATTTATTATGTTCAGCAATATGTATTTCTCTAATTGTGAGTACATTGAATGTACACAATTAAAATGGCTCTAACATAGTTATTCGTATTAATAATTACTCTAGATAAAATATTTTTATATGGTCGTAACAATTTAATAACTATTTTTGTGGCTTCAAAATATTTTAGTCTATACTTCTATCTACTCTTTGAATTTACCAAAAAAGATATATGGTCTAACGAGGCTATTATGAAATATTTACTAATGATGGGGTAAGCTCTTACTTATTATAGAGCTTTTGAATTTAATCAGGTGGTTTAATTTTCACAAACTTCTCATTTTCTCTCTTTTTTTTTTTCCCCTCCTCCAACCGGCTCCATTAGCAAAAGGCTAAAACTCATTTAGAAATAAAAATAAAAATAAAAAGAAGATTGGTGTCTTATATGGTACTTATTAATTTAAGTTTTCTTGCATAAGTTGAAGATCTAATGTTAAGATAGACATCTCTTTTATGTATAATTGGATCAAGTTTTTTTTCTTATGGTATCTTTATTTCAATAAGTGAAGAATTAATTCACCATAGATTTAAGTTTTATTTAAGAATCTTATCAAAAAAATTTTTTTTATTTAAGAATGTCACTGACCAATGAATTGCTGCATACACTTGCTTAAATAAATTAGTAAATCAACTATTAGACCAACTCAAATTGATTGTATAATTAAATTATGAGAATTTTGAATTAACATGAGTTTAGCCTAACTAATTGATTTTCAAATTAATCTAAATTAATTAGAAGATAACGGTTAACTTTTCTACTTAATTGGACATTAATTAATTTTAGCGATGTTTAGAATTTACTAGAATCAGAAAGTATGAATGTCTCATATTAGTCATATAAGATTTTTTTTTTTTGTTGACATATTAGTCATATAAGATCTATCATTTATATGTTACATAAGGACAATAAAATTAAGGAAAAGTATAGGTAGACAATGAAAATACTAAACAATGTGAATAATGGATACATCGAATGTTCATTTTATTAGGTATGCGGATGGTTATTCTAATATTAAGATTTAGGTGGGTAATTTGGAGGTGTAATGTATTTTAATTTGATTGGTGGTTGTTCAAGTTGTTCAAAAAAATTATTGATTACCTAGTATAACCCATTAATTAAATTTAAAATCTCATATGTGTTCTAACTATATCTCTAAATTTTATTTATTTATTCGTTTAGTGTTTTGAATACTTTTCAAGAAAATAATTACTCTTCATACGTAACCAAAACACATCAAAGCCAATGTTTTATTGAAAACACCTTTAATCAACTAAATCCAACAGCCATTAAGTAACCAAGCTAATGTGTGAATTTTGAGTCATCCAACAACATGAATGCTTGAGTAAACTTATGAGCAGCAGATTCTGGCAAACATATACACACAATCATAGAACCACCACCGGAACAAGAATCACCACCACTACCATCTTGTCCTTCGGGCAAAAAAACACAAACTTGAGGCGTAGGAGTCAAGTCTATAGGACCAGCATATAGTGGCCTTCCCCACCCGAAATCTGCACACCTGTATATTGAAAACCTTGTCCACTGAGTTATTGTTAGCTTCCCTCCAAACTCTAGTTGCTTTGGCCTCTCCAAGTCAACGAAATCCACCGTTGACCTCAAATATTCCTCCGACACGCTTAGCCTTGCTTCTCGAACCAACCTCGTTGTCTCTGAAAGCCGTTCAGGGTTCACAAGCTCTGAAACTTTGCTTGTTGTGCAAGGTACACACACTACATTGCCGTAGAACCCTTCCTTCAAGGGTGGGTTCCGGAGCTTTTGTCTTGCATTGACAGAAAATGTCAACCTTAAGTCGTAGGTCAATGGTCTCACATCGAGGGCGTTGACCCACGACCTCCACACATGTGCAGCCATTGCGTCGAATGTTGTGCAGCCATAACCGTCACGTGGCATGGCAAGGGATTTTATAAGGTTTTGGAACTCGCGCGTGATGCGATAGCACTTTTGTAACGGTTTAGTTTCCCATAACGACATTGTGAGATTTGAGCCTTCTTGAATTTTCATAAACTCCATGTGGGGAAATTGTATATGAGGAGGGTCACGGGGTTTGAAAACCTCTCTATCCCAAATTGGCCTTGGATTTGTTACCAAAGTCCTAGCCTTTGCAGTTGCAGCCCATGCGCCTAGAAACTGCATGGCTCCTAGGCCGTCACAGATGCAATGACAGAGTCGCAACCCAAGGCTAAATCCGCCGCAGCGGAAGATTGTGATTTGTGCTATTACAAGCGGCATATCAAGGACTTTGTATGGCTCTTCATCAGGGAACTTGAAGATTAATGGCTCCCAAGTTGGGTTTGGTGCAGTGAGGTCTCCTAATTCGGATAAAGCCACATCGGAATGTGCCTCAACCATGAGTGCACCTTGGCTTGGACCAAAGAACACTTCTAATTTCCCATTGCTGGTTTCCCTTAGCCTCCCTGAGAGAGGGTAGTAAGGGACCAAGACATCAGCAAGGGCATCTTGAAGTGTTTTGACTATGGGTTTTTGTGAATTGGCACAACTGTTGGCGGTGGTTTGTTGGTAAAAGTACACGGTGGGTGTGAAGACACGAGCTCCGATCATGTCGTCGAGGTTGGAGAGGTAGAGGGTGTCTCCATATTGGACGGGTATAGGGTGCGATGGCATGACAGGGTACATGGCGTCGATGGTAACGGGAACGGTGAGATGAGGCAGATGGAGCTCTTGGACCCACGGAGGAGCCATGAGGGAAGTGCTGAGAGTAGAGATATAGAAGAGTGAGGCATTTGTAGGGATGTGATTTACTGAAGCATGCAAAGATTGGGGTTCTGGCTTCAATGGGAGAAGGTAATAATAAAGGGGAAAGAGAAGAGGGATGGATCACAAAGATTCGCAGGTATGAATCTGGTGAAGAAGTAATAGATTAATCTTCCTTAATGACTTGTCATCTTTGTATGACTGAAAACATAAGCTGGTTATTATTATATGATGCAGTCGTTGGTGCATCAACCTTTTTGATATGGAGTTTAAATATCAACATTGCCATTTCTTAACATATAAAAAAATGTGATGACACAACAAATGGCATTATGGACACAATGACACCATGTAAGCCAAATATGAAAAAGTTTATTTTAAACTTGCAGAAAAGTAAAAATAAAATAAAGTAAATGAAAAGACCATAAAGTTATATGTGATTAAAAAGGGTCAAATAATTGCAAATAGCAGAAGTTGGACTTTAAGGCAAACTAGCCCCTTTATTCTTGCAATTTTACCTGCTTCAGCTTTAAACATTTTTCAATATATTTAAATTTTAAGTTTTTAACAGTACACATGCCATGATGTTCAGATTTTAGTTTCCAAACCATGCAGTGTAAATTAGTTATAAAACTTTTGAAAATTGTTGAGTGTTTAAAGCTCAATCAGAGTAAATTACAAAGATCAAAACTTTAAGGAGTGATTTGCCCAAAAGTCTAAAGTTGTGGTGGTGGGTGATTTGCATTTAACCAGAAAAGAGAATGAATAGAAGAAGACAAAAGTTTACAACAAGAGAAAAGATACAATACTTTGCCACTACTCTGTTTACCGCACTGGCTGCTGATTGTAATGAGCCTTCTCTTTTTTCTTGGCCGCAGTAAGCTTTGCATTTCTTGCAGCAGCCTCGCTTGCAGCAGCGCGTGCAGCAGCATCCATCTCCTTACTTGACTTTTTCTTCTTCATGGAAGCAACTTTCTTGAGCCGCTCTTTAACATCACCTGCATTTGCATCTTCTACCTTTTCTGGGCCAGTAGTTTCAGATGTTGTATTTCCAGCATCCGTTTGATCTTCCAATTCTTTCTGCTCCTTTGAAGATTTCTCCTTCTTCTTCTTCTTTCTTGCACTTTTGCTTTCCCCAGTAGCATTCTCCTTCTTTTCCAAGGCACCATTGTAGTCCTCTTTCTTCTCTGCACCTGCATTTTAAGAGGGCCATGTGAAACAAAAATCCAAGTAAAACCTGAACAAATAACCAGTTACTTCTGCAAGACTTCGATGATACAGGTTGTATGTATGAGGTTTAAGTGTAGATATGTTTACTCGAGCTTTTAGGGCTACTATCCAATGGTTGAAAAATCAAAATAATAAGATACAGCAATCTATTATCCGGCAATCAGGATACAACAATGCGAGCAGCAATCTATTCATGACATTTTTAAGGATGATAGAAGTCATTGTTAATGAAAATGAGACAAATAGAGCTTCCATATACATATATTGTGTGACAGTATGACAGCTAAGCAACAAATATAGACATAAAACTTGTTCACTTTCATACAATAACCAACTAATTTTCTATCAGGGAATCGTTTACAAGGAATCAGTAATCAAAATTCATTACATATTATACTCCATTTGAAAGAACTAAACATTAGACATAGTCTTATCCGCTTGACCAAAAAATGGTCATATGCATGATTAATAGCATTATATTACCGTGGGAATCATCCTGGCCAGTGGACTCTCTTGGTGTATATCCTAGCTCAGCCAGAACAGCTTCAAGCTCTTCAAGCCCTTTTTTCTTTAATTCCTTTTTAGAAAGCTGTCTTTCTGTTTCTTTGGTAGCCAATGAGGGTTCAGGAAGCTTCTTAACAACGGCTTCAGCTTCTGTTGGTACTTCTGCATCATTTTTGTGTTCCTCTTCTGCATCATCTTCCACGTTATAGATACCTTCTTCTTCATCACTCTCACTTTCCTGATATTCACCAAGTCTACAAGTTAGTTGAAGTGCAAAGCAATCATGATTTAATAGAATGATAATCAACATCATGAGAGACACCAGACATTCAGATCAATCAAACTGTAGTATACATTGGTTAGTTAATTGACTATAAAAATGGATCATAGTATTAAGAATTTTGATCTATATGAGCATGCAACAACAAACTTTTCATCCAAATGTCAGATTTTGTTCAGTGATATATTTCACTTAACCACTATTTTTTTACATAAACAATTCCATGAATATAACTTCTTTTGATTAGCAGCACATTTTCCAAAAGTAGAAACCCATCTGGCTTAAGCACAAGCTTCATATTTACATTTAATTGATACCATCAATATGCAATGCTTGATGCAATTTTTGCAAATTAACTTTATTATGCCCCATTTTGTTTCATATTTGACATCTTGATGATAATAATTTTTAAATGCTCATGTCACATACAAGACCGTTCCTTGATGATTACAGAGCACACGACTTCCTTGTGCCTTGTATTTATGTTAGTTAAGTTCATTGGAACGACACAAACATGACTCAGATAGAAGAATAAAGGTAGATATATCCCCGGCACCAGTGATATTATATAGAACACAGCAAGCAAACGAACCTAAGGCCATTATATTCATGCAGACCAAATGGAGTACCAAGAAAAGAGAAGACTAACATTAGTTGTATAAAGTATAAACTATAAACAATAACTAGGAAAGATAATACTATGGATATTACATAGAACAGTATCAAGACGTGGTATCACAATTTTTGTTAACTTGGAAGTATTAATAATGATAAATTATTCCCATGTAGCTAGACAACATAAAAAGCAGATACTCTTAGTAGTTCACTGAAATTAACAAAGGCAATAGCCAATCATATCGAGAATCAAATGAAAAACTATTAGTAGTTCACTTTCACTGTCATGATAAGAGATTAGGAGTAGCCATACTATATATAAGCACACTATTTATGGAAGATTCTTATTAGAGGGGGCAAAAAATCCATCCCGTAGAATCCTTCCAATATATCAGAGATGGTTTTAACCGGTTTTATGTCTGAAAAACACCAACACCAACCAACACCCACATCCTCATGAACTTACCTACCATCCCTAAAAGAAAAATCAAATTGATTTTCGTAGAAAGTAAAATCAAACAGAACTCTACTCTGGTAATCAACATCAATATATCACCATTCAATTCAATTTAAAAAATAAAAAAAATTGAACCAAGAATGCAGAATATTGCGAGTTCCCACCACATCTGCGGCAGCATCACTGTCATTGGCTTTCTCGGAACTCACGGCGGCGCCCCAAGATGAGTCAGGAGGAGCCGTGGTGGCGTAGTAATCGTCGTCATCTTCATCGTCAACGTCCGCCCATGACTTCGCCGTCAGAGGAGCCGGAGCCCAGAATACTTCCTTCTTCTCCGGCGTCACTTCGCCTCCTCCTCTTCTCTGCTCCTTGATCTTGCTGCTGCTTGTGCTCTTCTTCTTCTTCAAGCTACTAAGGGCGGCGAAGACGTTGGTGCTGTTCAGTGATGGTGGTGCATCCTCCCTCCTGCTCCCTCCTGCTCCCACCATTTTCGGAGCTTCAAGGTTATACTCCCCTCTCTTAATTCCAATTTTTTGTTATCGATTGCGGGATTAGGGGGCGAAATTGGGAGTTTGAGAATTGGGAGAAAGGAATCTAGGGTTTTCAGAGGCGGAATGAAAGAAAAGGATACAAACCGATGTGCAGTGCAGGGAAGGGTTTGGGAACGGAGAAGTTACGGTCCCAAAACGGAGCGTTTAAAACTTTTAAGTCACTAAAGAGAGTGTTAGGTGAGTAAACGGAAACGTTGCTGAAAATAGCTGAATCTTTTATCAAATAAAATTTATTTATGCGACATAATAATATTTTTAATTATGTATGTTATTCGGCAAAGGATTCGATCCTAAAACGTTTGGACCATTAAATGGTTACATAACGAGACATATCTTTTAAGTTTTTTAATAACGGCTAAATAGTCTTTATCTAATTTTAATTACAAATTAATTCTTTATATATTATTTAATTATAAAATCTATTTTTTATTTTATAAGTCATTATTTTATCATTTATCTATCATAATCAAAAACAAAAATAATAACGAATTAGATCTTCCATTAATCGTAATAATCTTTTGACAATTCTAATCGATTAAAATTTTATTTTTAATCCGTTACATCCATATAGGGTTGTAAAGCATGTTTCTTATAAAATTAATTGATTGGATTAATAAAACAATCGATTGAATTTCAGATTTTCCATAATTCAATCGATTGGAATTCATGTTTCCACAAAACAATTGATTGAATGTTGGACGATAGTATGGTTTTCTCAAAAATAAATCGATTGTAACTTTTACACAATCGATTGAACGATGATTAGCATGTGGGTTTTTTCTAATTCAGTCAATTGTTCATGTTACCCAATCAATTTAAGTCTTCAAAGCAATATGAATTTCACAATTCAATCAATTGGTTGTGTTATCCAATCGATTGAATTGTGCACTATGTTATGTGTTACACCGTTCTCAATTTTTCTACTCGTGTTTATAAATTATTATTTTATTATCCATCTATCTTATCTTTAAAATTCTATCTTCAATTTTTAAGTTTTTATTTTGATTTAGATACTCTAATCTTATCTCTTCTTTAATATTAAGATTATAAATTGGTGAATGTAGAACTTTCACCCTCAACCCTAGCTCTTTTTGTGTTTTTAGTTCTAGCCATTTTGGGGATATTGGTTCGGTAGGTTTTGTAAGAATTTGGATGAGGATTAATAATATGTATGTAGTTTGGAGTGGATGTTGATGAAATCGGAGAAGAAGAAGAGAGAAATTTTCTGGATTTAAAGAGAGGAGAGAGGTTATGCAAAAACGGAGTTGTAAAATTTAAAAAGGAGAGGGAGGCTGAACACGGATGGTTATCATGCTTAATATATAGCGCATATCAAAATTCAATCGATTGTATTATCGTACCAATCGATTGAATGCAGAAAAAAACCTTATTCACGTCACTTTTAAATCAATTGAATGCTCATACCAATCGATTGAATTGGAAAATACCATTAGTCACCTACAAACTTCAATCGATTGTATTATCATACCAATCGATTAAACTTTCATATATCATTCTAATAGCGTAAGTCAATCGATTGGGTAACAGAACCAATCGATTGAATGAACTAAACCCATATTGCTTTGATGATTTCAATCGATTGGGTAATATGATCAATCGATTGAATAAGAAAAATCTCACATGCCTTGCAAAATTCAATCGATTGTGTATCAATTCCAATTGATTGAATTTCTAACAAACACGATTTTTTCAATCCAATACGTATGTAACGGATCAATGATAAAATTATGATCGATTAAGATTGTAAATATTTATTACGATTAATGGAAGATCTAATTTGTTATTGTTTTAGTTTTTGATTATTAATAAACATGATAGATGAATAATAAAATGATGATTTATAAAATAAAAAAATAAATTTTATAATTAAATAATATATAGGGGACTAATTTATAATTAAAACTAGATAAGGACTATTTAGCAGTTATTAAAAAACTTCAAAAACATATTTTGTTATGGGACCATTTAATGGTCCAAACGTTCTGCAACCATCGAATCCAGTGCCATGTTATTCCTTAAAAATATCAGGTATGTTGTTAAGATGGACCAAATCTCTGAAGTGATACTCCAAATTGGACATTTGTATTAATTTTATCTTTAAAATTCCAATTATATTAATTTGATCTTACAAATTGAGTTTCAGACTATATATAAATCATTTAGCCTATTTTCAATGTGTCAGGAAACGAACTATGGATGTAGTACAGTTATTATCACGTTGTCAATTATAACAACTAGTTAATATAGCTAGGAGTGTATAATTCCATAATTTAATCTCTGTTCCCATTTATAAACCTTAAAGCTTCTTTTTTTTTTCGTTTTCTACTTCTTTGTTAATCATTGGTGGTGGTGATAGCGGTAATGGTGACCATTTGAGTCGTCTAGAGGAAAAAAAAAAGGGTAAAAATATAAAGCAACTCACCTGGATTCTTCTTCTTAAAGCACACAAAGTCGTCAATTGTTTAACTTCCATAGTCCTCGCATTGTATGGTCTGAACTCTGCTGTGAAATGGCGCATGGCCTCCGAAAGAATGGACGAGGACGCAGACTCCAACAGCAGGGAGAACGAGAACCCAACGATGAAGAACAGATTTTACTCTTCCATCAAGGTTTTTCTATAGCTTTTGGTGGCACTGTTGTGTTTTGAAATTGCCACTTACTTAAAAGGATGGCATTTGGGCTCTCCAATCTTCTGTTGGAATTTTATTTGCTTTAGACACCTTACTTTGGGGTAAAGGATGTCTTCAATTGGGTTAATTCTTAGTGGGTTTTAGTTCATGTGAATTACTTTGCTCCACTTTTTCAGTTTCGTGTCAATACGTGTATTATTCTCTTTATCATTCAGGGTTTGGATAAGCTTCTCATTTGCTTTGTTTCTAGATCCGATTTAAGAGGATCAAACCTATACCTATGAGAAGGTATCAGAAAACTCTGTTAGATCTAAAAAAGAGAGCTAAGAGCGAGAGAGAAAAGGAGTAGAGAACAGAGAGAAGAGAAGAGGACGAGAAACTGAGTTCATTGATTCTAAAAAACTTTTTTACAGAGTAGGTTTACTCTTATATTTTTAGTCACAGCTGAAACAGATTTTTCTAACAACTAATTACCCTTCTAACAAACTTGACAACTCAGCATAACTAACTCCTAATCACATGCCTCACACTACGGCTAGTTTCATCTCTTATCTCTATTTATCCTCAACTTGAGCTTGGGTTGGTCAACTAGTCTTAGTTTGCATCTAATCTTCAAGAAGGCATCATGACTCACTGGCTTGGTAAGAACATCTGCAATTTGATCTTGAGATGGAATATGGACTACATATGCCTGCTTGTCCTCAACTCTATGTCAAACAAAGTGGAGATCAATTTCAAAATGTTTGGATCGACTGTGCAGAATTGGATTCTGTCTCATGAGCACTGTGCTTTAATTGTCACAAAACAATGTTGGAGGAAGTCCAGTCTGTATGTGCATTTCATGGAGGAGTTTCTGCAGCCACATAGTGTCTGTCATGGCATTAGCCAGGAATCTAAACTCAGGTTCGGCGCTTGATCTGGCTATAGCCGTTTGCTTTATACTTGATCAATTTATGAGATTCACCCCCAAAGAATATGCAATACCCTGTTGTTGACCGTCTATCCACAGTATCTGCTGCCCAATTTGAGTTACAAAATGCTAAGATTCTGAAGTTACTGCTTCTGTGAATTTCAAGCCCAAAATCAATTGTCCCAGCCAGGTAGCGAAGGATTCTCTTTACTGCCTTCCAGTGCTGTTCCAGGGGAGCATGCATAAATTGGGACACTTTTGTTCACAGAGAAGGCAATATCAGGCCTAGTGATGGTGGCGTATTGCAGCCTACCCACTATGGATCTGTACAAAAAAGGCTTATCAAATGTTGTACCTATTGTATCAAGCTTTAAGGTACTAGCCATTGGTGTGGTAACGGGTCTAGCCTCTAACATTTCAGCTCTCTTCAACAGATCCTTGACATATTTAGACTGTTTCAGCACTAGAGTACCAGCTTTAGGTCTTTTAACTTCAATTCCAAGAAAAAAATTCATTTCCCCCAAGTCCTTTAGAGTGAACACTTTATTTAATTGTTGGATCAGACCATCAACTTCAGTTTTATTAGTGCCAGTCATCAGCATGTTATCGACATATACTAGAAAATAGATTGTTGAAGCTTTACTGTGTCGAACAAAGAGACAAGGATCTGAGGTTGTACTTGCAAAACCAAAGCCTCTAAGTGTGCTGCTTAGCTTCAAAAACCAGACTCTTGGAGCCTGTTTTAAGCCATATAAGGCCTTCTCCAATTTTCACACAAGGCCAGAACCAAGTGCTTAACCCTCAGGTTGCACCATGTACACTTTCTCATGTAAATTCCCATTGAAAAATGCGTTGTTGAAATCAAACTGCCTCACTCTCCATCCTTTTGAAACAACAATAGACAGCAATGTGCATACTGTTGTAGGCTTGGCAACCAGACTAAAGACTTGATCATAGTCCAAACCTTCTCGCTGATGAAATTCCTTTGCGACCAACCTCACTTTGTACTTCTGAATTGTTCCGTCTAGCTGTCTTTTGATGCGAAATACCCAACGACATCCAATTGGTTCAACTGTTGGTGACTCTTCAACCAAGTTCCATGTCTTGCACTTCAAAAGTGCTGCATACTCCTCATCCATTGCGGCTTTCTAATGCGGAGAGGTTAGTGCTTGTACCACTGAAGAAGGTTCAACTTGTGTGAGGTCTAAAACATTATCCGAAACCAGTGTAGTGAACAGTTTCGGCTTACAAATTCCAGCCTGATTTCTAGTAACCATAGGATGCATTCTAGGGGTGTAATCGGCTCGATTCGGTTTGGTTTTGGACCGAAAACCAACCGAACCGATTTGATCGGTTCTACAAAGAGGCCAACCATTCGGTTAGCTGCTGTTTGAGCAACCGAACCGAACTGAACCGAACCAACAGCGGTTTAGTTTGGTCGGTTTTTTCAGTTTTTTTACACCTAATTATCAGAATTTAAAATGCCATAAAATAAAATTTAAAACCTTCAATAAACTAGAATAACAAGAGTATATCACATCCAAATCCAATACAAATTCAACTTAATTAAACATAAAACAAAGACAATTAAAAATGTCTAGCAAAACAACAAAAATAAACACAGTTTAAACCAAAACATTCACTTTAAAACAAATAAAAACCAAACAGCCACCATGTTTAATCTGAATCCACACCAGACTCATCCTCATCTTCTCCGGTTGGTGCAATTTCTACAAAAATAAAACAAGAAAATCAATATAGATTATAAACATAATATAGATTATAAATTATAAACATAAACCATGAAAGGAACTACAAATTTCTTTTTTGCATACCTAATTCAAGTTTCTCAAACTCTCCAATAAGCTCCTCAAAATCAGTTGTCATTGGAGAAGCACGAAGCCAATTTTGTGTGCATATCAATGCCTCAACTTATGATAACGCATATTAGTTGTACCATTTCTATGAGAGTCACATGCATATGATGCACCACACCAATTACATTTAGCCCTAGGATGTGATGGCTTGGACTTAGGATCCTTTGTAAAGTGTTCCCAAGTCCAAGATCTAGGTCTAGAAGGTTTTCTGTTACCTTCATTAGCTTCATCCTTGCCATCCTCTTCATCGGTGTCCACATTGCTTGGAGCTGGATTTGTAGGAGTTGCTCCCGAAGTTGCACCCACATTAGTTGAATCAACCTTCCTCTTCTTTGATCTAGGATGGGGCGGGGGTTTGGTAAGCGCGCCGCTGTCCGTTGAAGAACGTACCACGGACTCGACATTTTCACCCCCAACTTCAGGCGTCCGTTCATTGGGCACCTCATTACTTGTTGGCTGCATACATAACCACAATAGCTCATAAGCAGCCAATCAACAATTAATTATATATTAACAAAGAAAATAAATTTGGTTGATAACAATACTGAAGTCAAAGTAAGCATGTTCATTAATAAACAAAAATGAAACTAGACTTCTATAAAAAAGGTGCAGACAATCTCTATATAAAATAAACCAATACCTTCCACCAGAACAAGAATTTTCTATCCTAATTCCTGTCCAAGCATACAGTAAACACTGATATATTGAACATTGAATGGCCATCAGTTTGAATTATCATATGCATTTAGTGCAAAGCTTGTAAAGTAAGGCAAAACCAATTTGATTAATGGCTGTTGATGTCTGTACAGAATTAGATTTAATTGGCTTAGTACATGTGCATATTAAATTTCATGGTGTTTCATAGCTTAATTGTCCATATCCTTTCTCTGTGATTGGCTGCTGTTGACTTGTAAAGTTGAAATTCTTTTTATGGGATCCCTAGGAAGTTCAAAGTAGTAAAAAAATGCCTTAACCAGGGGATTGGAAGTATTTTTTATTAAAAAAATTGAGGATTCGAAGTAATATTTGTGTTGTTTAGCAAGGAGTTACTATTACATAAATTTTTCTAAGGCTTCAGCAATGATCAGTATCACAAGAACAAGAAAGAGTAATCAAAGAGACTCATTAGTAGTTAACAAAAACAACACAGCAACATTAACTAAAAAACAAAAGTTGCAAAGTTTTTCTCATATCTAACAACTCTAGAACTTCATTTTTTCTGTTCATTAACTCTGTATATTTTTAAATAAGTCTTCCAATTCACTTAACATACAATCAGAAACTCACATAACAGTACAAATATCACTAAAAGTCCCACTAAATCAAGTACCAATATCACTGAAAATATTGCAGACTAGGATTTTGTTGACAATATATACATTAATTACTTAATTACTGTAAAAAAAATTATAACCAAGCACAAAATCTAACCTCCGAGGAAGACATCGTTCTGTTGCGTTTTGGGTTTTTGCAGGAGAGGGACTGGTTGTTCGGTGGCTCGGGCACTGGAGTCTTGCTCGGCAACTAGATTGCTGCTCGACGACGGACTGCTGCTCGGCGAATCGTTTTCTGCTCGGCGACGGACTGATTGGACGTTGGAGTGCTGCTCGGCTTTGGCTTTGTTGTGGGCGACCCTGCGACGGCGACCCTGCGACGGCGATGAATGAACGACTTCGAGCGACGACTGGCGAGTTCTCTGTCTCCCTCAGCCTCTCCTTCTCTCAAGCATGTAGGTCGGAGGTGGAACCTTTGAAGAATGGGGGAGAGAAGTGTGGGTGACTGGCAGACTGGGTACCGGGTAGTGGGTATAGGGTTCGCGGCGTAAAAGGGGAAGAAGAAAGCTAGGTTATGTGGCTGAGTTGCCCTTTTATACCTAGGTTAAAGGGCAACTTAGTAAAATCACACTCCACTGAACCCTCATTCTTTGGTTCGGTCCGGTTCGGTTCGGTTTTAGTAAAGGCAACCAAAAACCGAACCGAACCGATCGGTTTAGTTCGAAAAAAACAAAAAAAACTGGTTTTTTCGGTTTTTCAATCGGTTGTTGTAGAATTCGGTTCGGTTCTGCGATAATTTTCGGTCCGGTTCGGTAACTTACACCCCTAATGCATTCAAGTAAGCGCTGTAGTGGGCAGAGCTGCGTGTCCTCTTTCTAGCTACTCAGCTAACCCTGCATTACTTGAGGAAAACACTGAAGTAGAAGTAGTCATAGCAGTATCATGAGTTAATGGATAGTTATGAGCAGCACTAATATTGGCAGAAGACTCAGGTTGAGCTAAGGGTGTGGAGGACGGTGGAGATGGTTGGGAAAGGGATTGTTGTGCAGGGTCTAGTATTTGTCGGTGTAGAGTGGCGTCTGAGTTAGGGACAGGTGTTTCATGCTAGTGGTGTTGGAAGTACTAACTGAAGATGTGGCTTGTGTGTTGAGATGGTTTTGTTGGACAATGGTGTGGACTGGAATGAGGTGCAATAGTGCAGATGTGATAGTTTGGAGGTGTGGGACAACAGATTTCAGTTTTGGAGTTTGATTGAAGAAGAAAGATTGATAAGGAAACTCAGATTCATCAAATAAGACATGTTTGGAAATGTAGAGTTTGCCAGAAGGTGAGAAACATTTGTATCCTTTATGATGAGAGGAGTAACCTAAAAAGAGACATTTGTGAGTTTTAAAATCAAATTTATGAGTGTTGTAGGGTTTAAGTTGTGGATAACATGCACATCCGAAGGTTTTGAGAAACAAATAGTCTGGTTCTTTGTGATTGAGGAGCTCAAATGGTGTTTTCTTATCTGTGGTGTATGAGGGTAGTAGATTAATGAGATGAGTGGCTGTCAAGAAGGCTTGATCCCAAAACCTTAGGGGCAAGGAGGCTTGAGAGAGTAGTGTTAGGCCCATTTTAGTTATGTGTTGGTGTTTTCGTTCAACTCTACCGTTTTGTTGGTGAGTGTGAGGACAACTAAGCCTATGAGTAATGCCATGCTGAATGAGGAATTCTGTGAAACTATGAGAGAGGAATTCACCTCCATTGTCAGTTTGAAGACTTTTAATCTTGTGTCCAGTCTTATTTTTAAGTAGCAATTTGTTTTGGGTAAAGGCTTGGAGAGTTTGAGCTTTGTTTTGCAGCAGGTATAGACATGTGTATCTGGTTTTCGCATCAATGAAAATTATATAATATCTAAAACTTGAACTACTGATGATTGGTGCTGGCCTCCAAATGTCAGAGTAGACTAACTCTAGGGTTGTGTTATAGTCAGTAAGTGAGTCAGAAAAAGGCAAATTATGATGTTTTCCTTGACAATATGCATTGCACAAAGGAGTAATAGCTGTTGTGTCTCTTTTATTCTTATCATCATCCACAATTTTACAACGCTGCATTACTTTTGCTACTGTTTTTGCAGCTGGATGTCCTAACCTTCTATGCCATACTTCAAACTGCGACACAGACGCAACTTTACAATGTGCATTTCCTTCTTCTTTTCTTTTCTATTTTTGTTCACTTTCTTTTTCTTTTTCATTTTCTTTTTCTTCTTGGTCTTGCTCATTTTTTTTCTTTTTCTTTGCTTTTCTGTTCATGCTCGACACTACCTGTTCTAGACTCTTGTACACTAAAATGAGATTCCTGGTCACTACTAGCAGATGCAGTGGCTTTTATTGCTTGCAAAGCTTCTCTTCTTCCTTCGAATGAAGGTAAACCACTTGATGGTGCTGCCATGGCCAATATATCAATGTTGTCAAATTGATAAAGTCCTCCTCTAAGAGACCCTCTGAGAAGCAGTTCGTTGGTCTCCTGAGCCTTAACAAAACAATCAAAAGGATGGAATTCATAGAACATGTGATTATCTTGCACAAATTTTGCTACACTAATGAGGTTCTTTGTGATTGAGGGAACATGTAGTAGGTTTAGTAGTTTAAAGTAGTGTGTGTTGGGCTGATAAGGTGGGTTAGATATAGGAAATAATATAGTTCTACCAATATTATTAATGCACATACCTTGACCATTACCTGTGAACACCTGCTCTGAGCCTTCATACTCTGAGCCTGTAACTAGATTGTTGCCATCAAATGTAAGGTGATGTGATGCTTCTGTGTCCAGATACCACGCTCTATCTATCAAAGGTATGGTTGACGGCACAACTACAACCAATGCTCGTGGTTGTGAGTCTGTTTGTGACTGTGGTTGATGAAAGGATGAAGACGGTGGAGCTGGTGGATTTGATGCTGCTTCATAAGGTCTTTGATAGTTCTGATTAAACCTGTGATAACAATCCCATACAATGTGTCCAATCCTTCCACATAGCTGACATTGCGGCCTTGAATTGCCATAATGGAAGGATCTGCCACCTCTAAATCCTCGATCACAAGCTCGTCCTCGAAACTCCTAACCTGTTCCTTGAGAGTTATGTTGTTGATTTTCTGAATATGTAGAGTAATTGTGGTGGTGTTCTTGTAGTTTTGATTCTGAACCTTGAGCCAAATTTACATGCATAATGCCAAGTACATTCTTCTTAAATCTCTCAACTAATTCTTCTTGTCCTACTAATAATGCCTCCACCTCACTCTCAGTTATTTCATCAGCCTTTGAATTTATCATAGTAATAAAAACATTATAATCCTCATTTAAGCCTTAAGTTACTGTTTCGACAAATTCCTCACTAGTAAGATGTGCACCTAATGCAGAAAGTGAGTTTGTTACCTTTTTTATCCTGGACATATATTCAGTTACAGATCCTTGAAGTTTGATGGTCTTAATTTGTGTTTTCAGCTGTTTTACTTTTGATTTCATCCTTTTTGTAAAATAATCTTCCAGTAAGAAAATTCACACTCATCCAACTGATGAGTAAATTCTGGATCCATTGAGGCAAAAAACCACAAGACTAAGAATTGATCCTCTTGCTCCCAAGCTTCAAACTCCTTCGTTTTAGTGTTTGTCAATCCATCTTGTTCAGATCCATATCTCCTCGGTACTTTTCTTGGATCGAGATGCTCCTTGAGTTTATTCGATTTTATGAAGGCCAATGCTTGACATCTCCATGGAACGAAGTTATTTTTATCGAGCTTGAATGCGATGGTGTTGATCGTTGTTCTAGGTTTCACAATTGCGGAAGCTGGAATCTCACTTGGTAGCGCCATGGATCAGAACCTAGAGCTCTGATACCATGAGAAGGTATCAGAAAACTCTGTTAGATCTGAAAGAGAGAGATAAGAGAGAGAGAGAAAGGGAGTAGAGAGCAGAGAGAAGAGAAGAGAACGAGAAACTGAGTTCATTGATTCTAAAAAACTTCTTTACAGAGTACTCTTGTATTTGTAGTCACAGCTGAAACAGATTTTTCTAACAAGTAATTACCCTTCTAACAAACTTGACAACTGAGCATAACTAACTCCTAATCACATGCCCCACACTACAACTAGTTTCATCTCTTATCTTTATTTATCCTCAACAACCTAAACCTAAAGATGGTGCTCGTTTATTTTTCCATGGTGCTCGTTTAGATCCACGTGTACAATGAGAAACAGGTAACACTCTTAACACGCGCACCATGTGTTTGAACATTTATCATATAAAGAATTACTTGTGTTAAATGTGTGGTTTCTTTTTTGTTTGTTTATGTTTACCAGCAGTCTATTGCCGCCATGTGCAATTTAGATTGGCCAAAGCATAACTTGTTATTCAAGTGCTTGATGATGCTGATGACCCAACAACGTAGTTGCTGATCAATGAGGAGGTGCAAAAATGACAACATGAGAGTGCCAACATTTTGTACTATCATCGCGTTATTAGAGACGGTTACATAAAGATATTCTAGGACAAGCGTGTAACGAAAATTGATTTAGGACATCTGCATAATTTTAAATTTCATTCAATATGTTAGTGTAAATTACCCTAAAAAATAATAAGAGAATAAAGTAAATTAAATTAATTCATGTATTTCGTTGTCTTATATATTATTTATTAAATAATTTAATATTTATCTTTGTCAAATCAAATAATTGATTAGTTATAATTAATATGATTAATGAATCAAACAAAATATTAAATAATTTTATATTATCCAAATCAAATAAAAGTAAATAATTGATTAGTTATAATCAATGTATTTAAATGAATTAAATAAATTAAATACAAAATATTTTCAAAAATTAATTAAATTAATTAGTTAATACAAATAATTAGTATAATTAATTTAATTTCATAAATTAAAAAAATAAAAAAAATAAAAAAAAGTGAATGGATAAAAAAATATAACCATCAAAAAAGAAAAAAAGTCATTTTAATCTTTTTATTTATTAATTATTAATTTATTATAATTGACTTCACAACATCAATTATGTGTTATTTTTCTTACAAATTAATCTAATCAATTAACTGATATAATTAATTATAAATAATTATAATTTTGTAACTCATTTCACTATTTTCTCTAAATAAATAATTAAAAAAGACCGTCTCAATCTTCTAGATAAAGTAGAATAATATATATATATATAAATTGAGCGGATATAAATTTTAAAATAATAAAATTTTATTGACAATCTCATTTACAAAATTGTTATTTATAAGACAATATTAATAATTCTAACAAATTTTACCGTAAAATTAAATTTCATGCCTATTTGAAAATAATGACTAACTTTCTATTCTACTAAGTATTAACAATTTAAATAAAATAATATTCTATAACTTATTTCGTTACTTATTTTAATAATTACTAACCTTTTATTTTTTTAATTATTTTATTATCTTATTTATCGTTTATATGTTTTCCATCAACTATATTAATATTATAACCAAGTAAAACTAAATTAATCCTTGTAATACTTGGACTAATCAACATAATATTTTTAATTTAGGATTAACTTATATTTAATTTAATATTATTTTCTGTTCAAAAAAAGGATATTGTTTCACTCTATTTTGAATTATATATAATTAATGTTTTAGAACTCTTTTGATAGAATCTTTTCTATTTTATTTTTTATTATTTTCTCCATAAAAATTATAATTTACATCATTATATATATTTGATATATATCACTAAATTTATAGTATGCATGCTTTAATTGATTTAATGTTATAATAAATGATAATTCCAAACCATAAATAAATTAGAAGATATATGCCTAGAAAAATTAATAAAAAATATGCCACACTATAATATTTATGATGAATTCGTGATGATCATAAAGCTAAAACAAAAGGCATTATTAGTAATAATACAAACAAAGAGATCCTTTTAATCTACTTAGCTCAAAAGTAAAAATAAAACCACAATAAATAAACACATTTAGAGATGAAAAAATAAATAGGAAATATGAAAAGAATGTTACCTATAAATTATAACATTTAGAACAATGGATGAAGTAGACCTGTGATTAAAAAATAAAAATAAAAAATTAATCAAAGAATATAAAATATAAAGAATAAAAAACAAAGCAATATGAATGGATATTTAGCAGCGGTTTTGTTCAACCGCTGCTAAATAGAGTTTGCCAGTGGTTCTTGTGGCGAATTTGGAGAGGGTTACAAATGATCTCATTTTGCAGCGGTTTTGCTGTAACCGCCGCAAAATGTCGAGCAGGTGAATACTTAGATACTCGTTTTGCAGCGGTTCTTGTGGCGGATTTAGAGGAGGCTACCAAATGATCTCATTTTGCAGCGGTATTTTTGTAACCGCCGCAAAATGTGGAGTTGGTGAATACTTATATACTTGTTTTGCAGCGGTTTTCTACTAACCGCTACAATATTATTTTTAACTTTAATTTTTTTTGTTTAAACATTGCCTTGTTAAAACTATTCTAGTCCTCACTATTTTTTTTACTGAAAAACATGTTTCAAACACTGCAACTTAATGCATTAAATAAATTTTTAATTTTGTGTTACATAAAAAATAATTCATTAATTAAAAAAATATTTATAAATGAATAACAAAAAAGAAATTTACGAATCAGGTTTTCTCTTGTATTATCAGTGCATTTTGAGTTTGTATTCAAGCATAAATGGTAACAAAAAAATCAAGTGAACGTCCGAATTCATAAAGTCAAAACAAAGTTCAATAGAGCATAAAAATCAGAATTACTAAAGTAGACAAACAAGTATTGAGTCAAAATTTCTCATCAACATCATATTGACCTGGCCAGAAATACTCTGTCAAAAATCTACTGCAGTCACGTGATAACGGATCTGATAAGTCATCTCCAAACCATGGCAACTTATTCAGATCGAAACCCCTTTTTACAGCATGTACGTCATCTTCTCTATGTTGGGTTTTTAAAGTTTCATTGTCTTCTTCTAGAACCTTATTGAGCTCAACATTCCTGGAGATGTCATATCCACCGGAGGAGATAGCATCTAAATCGTCTTCTGAATCAGTGTCTGCTCCATCTAGAGTGTCATCAACTATTTCGTCTGAATATTCAGCTGACACTGAATATATGAACATGCAACCAACAACATAAATCTACTTAAAAGAAAATGATAACTTCCAGGTCATTACCTAGTTATTAAGAAAAAAATTGCAGAATTATGGGAAGATGACTTTCAAAATTAACAAATACAAAATTAACTATTACCATCTCCTTCGTCGGTAGTTTGGATAGATTTCTTGGAAAGAAGCTCTCTAATAGCACGTTTTATATACTTTAATTCCTCTTTTGAAGCAATCTCCAACTCAACAACATGCGAGTTATTAAAGTGCGTCTGTATCATAATAAAATGTATATTTGATGGTCTTTTTTGTAAAGTATATTGTGTCTCTGTGATTCACTTTCTATGCTAGAAATTTATTTCTAACCTTTAAATCAGCAAGTATGTCTTCAGAGGTCCTACCAGCTACAAATGTCACAAAAACATATCCAAATTTCTCCTCGTACATTGATCCCCATTCATGAAGTTCCTAAAAATTTTAGCATGAACGTTACAATTATCATTGGTTAAATGTTGTAAGCATATATCAACTTAAAATACTTATTACTCAAATAATGTTTAACTCAAGTTTTTAAGGGTATGGCTAATGAACAGAACTGCATAGTAGCTTCGTTCGCCGTTTCTAAGTATTCATTAGAACAAGATCGTCCTGATATAGCCTCCAACCAAGACCTAACATTCAACTTACGGGACCATATGTCTCTGGCAACCGTAATTGCATGTTCCAATGAAAAGAATGGAGAGGCCATAGCCATTTCGTTAGCGAATGTTGTGCTTGCATAGCATGATGAGAAATCCTTCGTTTTCATTTCTCCTGTTACAACACCATTTTATGTTAACTATATTGGTCAACGATAACAATATTGTAATTCAATGCAATTTACTCGATATCATAATTTTCTTTGTTAGAAATTAAGAACAACAACAATGATGATGATAATAACAAAGCCTTGAAAACTAACTTTTGCTAGCAAAAATCGTTGGAAGAAATGAGGAACTAGTGGTATTCATGAAAATCAACAATAAATGAAAACTTAATTCAAATATGAAAACACAAATAGTAATGTAACCAGCAAACTGCATACATCATAAACACTGTTAAACTTATTAAACACACACAGATACTCTA
The DNA here is from genome assembly GCF_003086295.3 of Arachis hypogaea. Lineage (NCBI taxonomy): Eukaryota > Viridiplantae > Streptophyta > Magnoliopsida > Fabales > Fabaceae > Arachis > Arachis hypogaea. The sequence continues at coordinate 127,890,791 of NC_092055.1, read as the reverse complement.
TAAATGATGTACATATTTTCCATATTTTCACTATGCCACATCATCAATGTTATCAGAAACATCTTCTATTGGGTCTTCTATATCATCATCCCTTATCAACTGTAAATCACTGATGTCACCTGCTGCTGACATGTTCAATCCGGGCTGTAGAGAAAAACCAGCTTCAAATTCTTCATTCTCTCCTCCCATGTCATACAAGTCTCGTGGTTTTACATGAACCACTTCAATCCATTCTTGATCTACTTCATCACGTACATAGTACACGAGATAAGCTTCTGATGCCAATATGTACGGTTCATCCTCTTCTCGATCACCGGTGTGAATTGGACGAGTGAAATTAACGCCGGTAAGGCTCAGATGGTCTTGTTTGATGCCTCTGATCGTAGTTGTATCAGCCCAAATACATCTGAACAAAACCACTGTGAAATGGCAGCTGTAGTTCAATTCGATTATGTCCACAATTTTTCCATAATATGGAACACTACCAACAACCACTCTATTGTCACGCATGCTTGCATAACTTCTTGTATTGGATGAGACATAAACTCCACTATTTTGGATTTTCAGCCCATCTTCCTTTGTGATAGTTCTAAACTTGTACTCATTGACGTTGTATGCCCCAAAACGTCTTGCCTGAAGCATGGGACCACATGCCATCAACTTCATTTCTTTCAAATGTATAGTACTGTCCATTGGAACCTGGCACCATAAATTAGAGTTTGTTCGTATAAAACATTGGAATTCGTAATTTATAATTCTAGGGCACAAATAAGTTGTTGAGATTAAATTTCTACGAACCTCACGCTTGAACCAGCGAGAAAATTCTGCATGCACAACACGGTCTATCTTAGATTGCGACCTTGTTTGATGCCATAATTTTCGCTTCGTTTCTACCCTAAATGTACTTTACGACATAACAAGAAATTAGTCCAACGACTGAAGGTTTTAAATGGGTTATAATCATGCTTAATGATTACATGTTCATACTTACTCAATAAATGGAACGACGGCCTCGCAATTGACAGGCACATGATCTTTTTCCATGACGATGTGCCTGATCTTTTTCCATCGGGGTCAGTCCAAAATGTGAAACAGCCCCTGAAGCTTTTCCAATTTCTAGGAACATAGTTTTTCTTGTATTGTTTGTAATATCAACAGGTTGATCATCAACTCGCGCTGGTCGGTTGATTCTAGTCTCAATATTATCCAAATATCTGGAGCAGAATGTCAAAATCTCCTCGGATAAATAGCCCTCCGCAATTGAGCCTTCTACTTGTGCCCTGTTACGCACGTATTGCTTCAATCGTCCTAAGTACCTTTTATATAAATACGACATAACGCTTAGTATATACGTAACGAGACAAAATAAATGTTTTAAAGGTGTTTAGTAGCAAGCTAACATTTCTATTGGATACATCCACCGATAATGTATCGGGCCACCAAGTTTTAGTTCATCAACGAGATGCACTGTAAGGTGAACCTTAACAGCGAAGAAGGATAGAGGAAAAATCATTTCCATCTAACACAGAGTTTGCACAACATGATTCTGAAGGCCACCAAGCTGCATAGGGTTTACAGCTTTCCCACATAGTTCTCAAAAAAATGAAGACAGATTCACAATCACAGTCGACATCGGACTCGGCAATGCATTCTTCACCAAAATCAGATGTAATTGTTCTATTAGAATATGGCAGTCGTGACTTTTCAACCCATACAACTTGCGTTGTCGGATGTCAACACAACGAGCAATATTCCTCGAGTAATCATCTGGAAAGACCACGTTCTGTGGAATCTTCAGAAATACATTCTTCTGTGGATTCGACATTGTGAAGATTGCTGAAGGATATTTACCACCTTCGTCCGGCCACAATTCAGGCCTTATGCCCATGCTTTGTAAATCTTTGCGAGCTTTAAGATTGTTTTTTGATTTGACGCTATCGTTTAAGATAGTGAAGACCACATTGTCACAAATATTTTTCTCTATATGCATCACGTCAAGGTTATGACGCAACATGTGATCCTTCCAGTACGGGAGTTCAAAGAACACACTCATCTTTTTCCAATACGAGTCATCTTGATCTGCATCTTCACCAATGCGTCTTCTTTTTGCAGTCAAAGTTGAGTTCTTCCCAAATGATACTTGCATGTTACACTGCTGCCTTAAGACATCTGTCTCAGAATACTTCTTCGGTGGATCTTTGCTTTCACCTTGTCCGTCAAATCTACTTCGGTCTAGTCTATATTTATGGCCCTGAGTCAAGAAGCGTCGATGGCCCATGTAACACCATTTTCGACTGAATGTTAGTCGCTGAGCCTTAGCGTCCATGTTACACGTTGGACATGCTAACCCACTATACGTGTTCCATCCAGATAAATTTACTAATAGTCCACATTAGCGTCGCATGCATCTTGAAAGTGGTCCCCTTATTAGCATCATAAGTTTCAACGCCATCCCAGAGTTGCTTTAACTCATCCACCAAGGGCTCCAAATAAACATCTATGTCATTACCCGGTATTTTAGGACTGGAAATAATCATAGATAGTATAAAAGATGCCTGTTTCATGCAAAGCCAAGGAGGAAGATTGTACGAAAAAAGAATGACAGGCCAAATGGAATACTTCATACTCATATTTCCGAAAGGATTAAATCCGTCACTAGCTAAAGATAAACGAACACTGCGCGGATCGTTAGAAAAAAAAAAGGATACTTTGCATCAAAATCTTTCCATGCTTCAGTGTCCGTTGGATGCCTCAAGTACCCATCATTATTATTAGCCTCTTTATAACATAACATGTCAGTTGAAGTTTTGCAACACATGAATAACCGTTGCAGCCGTGGTATAAGAGGAAAGTAACGGAGAGTCTTTGCTGGGAGAGGCTTTCCATTTTTTCTTACAGGTATTTTGAGTTTCGTAACGGAACCCTTTCGCGTCTTTTGCTTCCATCGTGAAGTCCCACACTGCTTGCATTTGGTCGCGTCCTCATCATCACCCCGATATAACATGCAATCATTCGGGAATGCATCTATCTTTTTGTATTCAATCCCTAACTTTCGAAAAGTTTTTTTTGGCTTCATACAAAGTGGACGGGAGTTTGGCTTGCTCAAATGCATCCCGCAATAAGTCCAGAATCATCGACATAGCCTTGTCACTCACACCGCACATACACTTAATGTGATAAAGCTTAATTAGGAAAGACAACTTTGAGTATTTCAAGCAGCCGGGATATAATTCCTCCGCTCCATCCGCAAGAAGATCAGTAAAATCCTGTGCCTTACGACTTGGACCATCGTACAAGTACGACAACTCCAGATCATCGTCTTCTACAGGATCGCCTGTTGTGGTCTCCTCACTTCTAGGAGGCGTTGTGAAGTTAAATGCCTCATGAACCATTTGAAAATATGGATTCACCTCGGTTGTAAGTTTCTCAACTATCGGTGGGCAAATAGAGCTCTCCTCAGCTGGCCGCTCACCATGACGCAACCACAAAGTATATCCAGGTGGAAAGGGCTTTATCAACAGGTGGCCGTACGCATCTTCTCTTGTTTGCATAAATTGAAACCCACATTAAGGGCATGGACACTTTATCATGCCATCAGATGATGCATTTGCAAATACAAAGTCTAGGAACTTATTAAGTCCTCGTCTATATTCTATGCTATCTCGTGGCTTAAGAATCCAGATTTTGTCCATATCTATTATACACCAAAAATATGGTTTAATAATTAATGTTATACAACTTTTTCATCACTAAAATAATGTTAAGTATCTTAGTGTATTTTATCCGCATGATATAACAAATATCGTTCTACAAATGTAAGATGTATGGTAAAATACGTGTGCAACTAAATACATTAAAATTTATACTAAAATGTGTAGTAAACTGTAGAATATAAAACTAATATAAAAAAAAGACGCCACATAATTACAGTTATAAAAACGACTCTAAAATTTACACAAATTAATTTCTGTCACAAAATATCAAGATTCATTTTACATATATAATAGTCATTTATCTAAATTCATTCATGGAGTACCATACAAAATTTTTATCTACGTAAAACACTCCTCTTAGAACCTTTTTATAAGTTAGGATTCAAAATTTCTACTTTTAATTTTATTCAAGGTTTATTTTTATATTTTATTTGACTTATGTTAATAAAAAATTTTAAACATTAGTTTTAATATTTTACTTTTAGGAAAAGTAAATAAAAAATGAGACTTTTTTATAAATTAGAAGATTAAAAAATAATTTTATTATAGAAGAAATTAAGTCTATTTCTTGACCATAGAAATACAGATAATTCAATCTTGAATGTAAGCAAAGTAAATATATATTTATTTAATTTTTTAATTTTTATAATAATTATTAAAATCATGATATAATAGATGTACTCCTGTTAAAAAATTGAAAATGACTTCATAACAATTTTTTTTGTTGGATGAAAACATGACTCGAAAACTATAAAGTCTAATTTAAACAACTGTTCATAAGTAAAATTAGTAATAAAAATTGGACATAAGATTTAACCTTCTTGTTATTTGGTACAAAAATAAATATAACAAAAAAAATCATTGTTTCCATATATAGTAACACAAAATTTAACTTTTTTATTTTCTAAGGCTATTTATTTTTTTAGTTTTCGTCTTTAATTGTTAACTTTAATTTAATTTTGTTAAGTAAAAAAGTACTAATATCAGCTAACTTTAATTTTTAACTTCTATTCTAAATGAAATTATGTGATTTTGTAGTTTGTATGCATTGTATAATAATGAAAATAATGTAATTCACCATAAATTTTTTCCAAGATAAATTTGGCGTTATTTATTTATTTATTCAGTTTGTTGGTTACAACTTACAACTCATCAACAGAGTGACTACTAATTTGTACTCAGTGAAGGAACATAGCAAAGACATAAAAATTTGAGATAAACTATTTAATTAAGTATTAAAATATTTATAATCTAGGATTAATATTTTTAATTAGAAAATAAATAGATTAAATATTAATTCAATATGTCAACAATATTGATGTTCATTAATAACTGACCATTTCATTAAAAAAAAATAATAAGGACAAACATGGGGAATATTATTATGACAAACCAAAAAGGGAACTAATAAAGCTAAGATACTCTAAATAATACAAAATATACACATAACTCATTACTCACCTTATATTCATAGGTCAAAGATGTCAAAATAATAGTCTGAAATGTGTATAAAGAAGAAGTAAAGAGTTAGTAAACAAAAAATTACTTCCGAAAAATTTATCTCTTCATCAAAACATTTCCAACAAGTTTTATCATGAAACAATAATTTAGGAATAATTAAACTTAAATAACACATTTCACATACAACAAACATAAAAATAAATAAAAAAGTTCGTCAACATAAAACGTCCACAAAACCAATTTATTGTTTCTCCTTATATAGAACTTAAATAATCGAAAAAATAAAATTGAAGCCATCATTAAAATTTTTAGTAAAAGATATTTATAAACATTAGGTAATTAACTACTAATTAGTTTCGGCATAATCAAGATGACATATTTTCTTTTTTCTTGTATTTTTAAACATACTCGGTATAAAACAAAAATTGGATATTTTTAAAAATCGGAATTGAACCAGTGAACCGGCCAAGAACCGGTCGGAAAAATTGAACCGTAACACGGCCGGTTTTTTAAAGGAACATCAAAACGTTGCCGTTTCAGCCTTCAGTTAGCCCTAATTACATCTCACTCCATCCAGATGAAGAGATCCAGATTCCATAGGTCAGAGTGCCGCTCTCACGTGAAGGGCTCCTCCCAATCTCCTCCAGCGCGTTGTCCCTCACCTCCGTCCAGCCACCTCCGCGTGCCGCCGCCGCGTCCCTCAGGTCGCTCCCTTCCCTCCGTCGCAACCCTCCTTCCCTTCCATTAAGCAGCCACCGTGGAAACCTCGAAACCTCCCTCGCGCACCCACGCAGCTGCTAGCTCTGTTCGTTACTCGGTCCGAAGGTGCTCCACCACTGCTTCTTGCCTTGGTCACTCAGTGGCTCTATCTCCCCTCCATCAACGTTGACGGAATCTTCGAGCTTCTAGGTATTTTTTTAAGATATGAAGGTTTGATTAACTTATTGAATAACTGTTGCAGTGTTGCATGTCTCTGTATCCATAATGAGTATTATTGAAAAAAAATTTATTATGTGAAGCTCTATGCTGTGAAGTGTGTGAAGCTATGTTGCTTGTCTCTAATATACTGAAATGTGATTTACTAATATGTTAATTTTCTGAGCTGTGAAGTGTGAACTGATTGAACTAGAAATTACTCAACTGAATTGTGGACTTTGTTTTAAAATAATGTTTGTTTACTGAGCTAATTTTTCATTGTTTACGTAACTAAATTTTGTTGTTTGTTGAATAATTGGGAATAATATTGAATAATTTTGAATAATTTTGGATAACATGTGGTTCATTATTATGATAAACCAACAAAATTGATAACATACAAAAGATTCTAAAATGTACTAATAACTCAGTATTCACTTAATTCATGTAGGTGAAACATATAAAAAATGAGCAAGAGGGTTAATAAATTAAAAAGAAAAAAAATAATCTTCTAAAAATTTACATCTTCAAGGAAACATTCTCAAAAATTTTACATTCAAACATAAGTTAAAAATATTGTATTCATGACAATAATGGAGGAAAATAATAATAATAATAATAAAATATATCGTAAACACCTTTAAAAAAAAAAACTTAAGAGGATCAGGGATATAAAACAGTTTTAACCTCAATTAATAGTCTCTCCTTAAATAGAACAGAAATAATCAAGAAAAAAAGGAAAACGGAAAATATAGAATAAAACAACCAAAATGGTCATACAAATAAAAAAAAGCAGTTTAAAAACTCTATTACGGAGATTTTTACTTACTTGAAAAATTATGAACAACGAATATTTGAGTGTATACATTGGAAAAAAGATTAGCATCTAACACTGAAAATGGTGGTACCTGGATGAATGTGTAGTTGGAAAATGATATAAACGAAAATCACAGAAGATTGTTGTTGGCTCCTAGCATTTGAAAAGAAGAAGAGTTGAGATATTGAGTTTACAATTATTTGAGGAGAAATATGTTATTATATAGACTACCAAACACCTTTAAAATATAACTAATAATCAAGTTTGTTTTGAAGATAAGAAAAAAAACGAATTTGCCATCCTTTACCGCATTTACAGTCACTTTTTGAACAGACAACATTTCTTCAGTTACAATTAATTAAATAAAAGGATAAATTAATTATATAAAAGGATAAATTAATTAGAAGGAGAAACGGGCTACTCAAATCCGATAACTTAGATTCTTAAATTTGAAATCCATAAGCTAGTTAACTAAACGGCAGAAAATCTGATTGTGATTAAGTTGTTAGGATTTCAAAAAATCACCCAATATTTTTAGCAGTCACTGTCTCCCGTCTTCTTAACCTACTCTGCGCCTCCTTCCCCCCAAACGAAAAAAACCTGAGACAGCTTAAACCTCAGATCACAAACCCTTCTAAGTGTAACGTATAGCCTCAAGTAAGCTTCATCCTCCAGAGCACCACCACTCATTAACGCCGGACTGCCTTCTGTTGCCGTCGCTGCACATTGTACGTGTCGTCAGCCCTTGCTCCTTGGAAGGTCGCCCCATCTTCGTCTTTTAGAAGTCCTGGAGAGATTGGCGTAGCAGCCTCCGTAGTAATATTCATGGCTTATATTTTTTAAATTTTCGTCTTCTCTTCAGATTATTTTTTCCCTCAGAACAATTTTTTTGCTCCATAAACAAGTTTCGTTCTGGAAACCCTGTTCCCTCTCACCTAATCATGTATTCTTCTCTACTTTGGTTTGAATCACTGAATTGAATTATTATGCGATTTTTGGTTCCTGATGAAAGTCTTTTAAAATTGTGCTGAAAATTATGTTAACCTGGTCATTTTTTTTAATTTTCATTTTCTGTTCACTTTTTTGCTCACTACAAATTGTTTGCTCGAAACAATTTCTTCTCTCCAAACCCTGTTTCCTCTCACAAAATGTTGTATTATGCTCTGGTTTGGATTGAATAGTTGATTTGAATGATTAGGTGATTTTATTTCCCTAGTGAATGGCTGTTAAAATTGTGAAGTGCATTTTGTTAATGGCTTCATTTTTTTATTTATTGTTCTCAGTTCATTTTTTTGTCAGAAAATTTTTTTACGGATTATAAAGGAGAATAAATCTTTTGTTTAAAGAGTCAAGATGATCAAGAACAAGATTGAAAGAAGTGTAATCAGTTGTATTAGTTGGCCTTGTGTTATAGTTAGCTTATTTAATGCTTTTGGATTAGATTCGTAAATTAAGGAGAATTTATAAGACTTTTTTAGCCAAGTGCGGTTTAAACGAGTAACTTTATAACTCTTATTTAGTAAAATTTTTTCAAGAGTACTGATATTATTCCTCTGCACAATACTCATGCCTTCTAGTTTTTTCTGCATAACCTTCTTCTTTACCTGTTGCTGTCATTATCCTTTCAGGGATTACTAGTGCTAATGAGCTACTGAAATTGAAGTTTGTCTCAATTTTTTATTGAATAAGCTCATGTCAGATCATGTTATATGCTTTGCACTGAATCATTTATTTTAATGATTACTTGATTTTAGTTCGGTTGATAAATACTGGTTAAAATTGATATGTAAAAGTGTTAATTTTTGTTAAAATTGTGCTGAAAATTACGTTAATGGCATCATTTTTTTAATGTTCGTTCTCTGTTCAATTTACTCCTCAGTAAAAATACTTTTGCTCGGAATAATTTTCTTTATCCAAACCCTACTTCCTCTCACAAAATGATGTATTGTGCTCTGCTTTGGATTGAATAATTGATTTGAATGATTAGGTGATTTTATTTCCCTAGTGAATGGCTGTTAAAATTGTGAAGTTCATTTTGTTAATGGCTTCATTTTAAATTTATTGTTCGCGGTTCATTTTTTTTGTCAGAAAATTTTTTTATGGAGTATAAAGGAGAATAAATCTTTTGTTTTAAAGAGTCAAGATGATCATTTTACAAGATTGAAAGAAGTGTAATCAGTTGTATTAGTTGGCCTTGTGTTATAGTTGGCTTATTTAATGCTTTCAGATTAGATTCGTAAATTAAGGAGAATTTATAAGGCTTTTTTAGCCAAGTGCGATTTAAACGAGTAACTTTATAATTCCTATTTAGTAAAATTTTTTCAAGAGTACTGATATTATTCCTCTGCACAATACTCATGTCTTCTAGTTTTTTCTGCATAACCTTTTTCTTTACCTGTTGCTGTCATTATCCTTTCAAGGATTACTAGTGCTAATGAGCTACTGACATTGAAGTTGTCTCAATTCTTGATTGAATAAGCTCATGTCGCATCATGTTATATGCTTTGCATTGAATCATTGATTTTAATGATTACTTGATTTTAGTTCGGTTGATAAATACTGGTTAAAATTGATATGCAAAAGTGTTAATTTTTGTTAAAATTGTGCTGAAAATTACGTTAATGGCATCATTTTTTTTAATGTTCGTTCTCTGTTCAATTTACTCCTCAGTAAAAATACTTTTGCTCGGAATAATTTTCTTTATCCAAACCCTGCTCTCTCTCACAAAATGATGTATTGTGCTCTGCTTTGAATTGAACAATTTATTTGAATGATTAGGTGATTTTATTTCTCTGGTGAATGGCTGTTAAAATTGTGAAGTTCATTTTGTTAATGGCTTCATTTTTTATTTATTGTTTGCGGTTCATTTTTTTGTCAAAAATATTTTTTATGGAGTATAAAGGAGAATAAATCTTTTGTTTTAAAGAGTCAAGATGATCATTTTACAAGATTGAAAGAAGTGTAATCAGTTGTATTAGTCGGCCTTGTGTTATAGTTGGCGTATTTAGTGCTTTCAGATTAGATTCATAAATTAAGGAGAATTTATAAGACTTTTTTAGCCAAGTGCGGTTTAAACAAGCAACTTTATCATTCTTATTTAGTAAAATTTTTTCAAGATTACTGATATTATTCCTCTGCACAATATTCATGTCTTCTAGTTTTTTCTGCATAACTTTCTTCTTTACCTGTTGCTGTCATTATCCTTTCAGGGATTACTAGTGCTAATGAGCTACTGAAATTGAAGTTGTCTCAATTCTTTATTGAATAAGCTCATGTCGGATCATGTTATATGCTTTGCACTGAATCATTGATTTTAATGATTACTTGATTTTAGTTCGGTTGATAAATACTGGTTAAAATTGATCTGCAAAAGTGTTAATTTTTGTTAAAATTGTGCTGAAAATTACGTTAATGGCATCATTTTTTTAATGTTCGTTCTCTATTCATTTTTTTTCCTCAGTAAAATTTTTTTTGCTCGGTATAATTTTCTTTATCCAAACCCTGCTCCCTCTCACAAAATGTTGTATTGTTCTATGCGTTGTATTCGAAGTTTGATTTGAATGATTAGGTGATTTTAGCTTCCTAGAGAATGGCTGTTAAAATTGTCATGAAAATTTTGTTAACATCCAATATTGGTGAAAATTAAGCTGAAATTTTGTTAATTTTTAAAAAAATTGTGCTGAAAATTTGGTAAAGGTTTATTATGGAAGAAGGAAATTATGCTGTAAATTTAGTAGAATGATGATCAAACTTTGTCAATAAAGAAGTAAAATTGATCATGACCAGCCGTGTAGTTCAATGAGGAAATAAATGAGTTGAAGTAGCTCAATTAAATTAATCAGTCTTTTAGTTTAATGAGTTTCTATTTAAATTGATTAGCTTATAGATTTTTAAAACATATTATGATTTAAAACAATCGACTCAGTTACAATAATGCATATGTGAATAATAATATTCTTGATGTTCTTACATTTAATAGTTTAAATTTTGAAGATATTTAAAATTTTATATTAGATAATAATTATATTGTATGGTGTGTTTATTTATAATTATTTGTTATTGTAAGCCCATTTTTTCGGTAATTGAACTTCGGTAGAACCAGTTAAACCAGTAAACTAGTGACTAACACGGTTTAATGACCGGTTCGATTTTGATAACCAAAAAGATAATTTTTTAAATACTATTTTGGTTACAGAATTCTATTGGTGAGGGTGTGAGTTTTGCGTACTATTGATTTTTACATCGTCGTTCTCTTGCTAATTGTCTAATGACCTTATGTTGTGTAAAGGATTAATCAAATGCCTAGAAAACCTCGCTACACCGTTAGTACTGTGGCTGGAACTATTTCTGCCCTTGATAGTCAAACCCACGCTACTCTGGTGAGTTAAGTAATGCGATACTTATCTCAAATGTTGATTTTCCTTTTAGGATAGACTTTTATTCAGTATAATTTGTGGGAATATTGAAAAAAATTGGTTGATGTACTAACTACTTTGTTTTTAGCATACGGATGGAACGCATGATACGTGAGCAAATACTTCAAGTGCACATCGACGTGCTAGAGCGCCTCCACCTCCACGTTCCGGCAACGGTGCTCGACATTCACGGGTTAATGCGGTACCGTTTTAACCACCGCGCAATGAAACACGGCTGGCTCCGTCAAGTGACATGGGGGACACTCGAGCTCCTGCAACACGCACAGAGCATCCGGATTTACATGAAGTTGTAGATGAATATTCAAAAGATGAAGACTATGACCCAGAGGCAGATGAGGTCGAGTCGTTCGATGACCATGTCGACGACTTGTTTGCCGCGCATGAAGTTGAACGTCAAGGCAATGCCAACAGCAAAAAAAGGACACCAGTTTTTGGGTTGTTGATGTCATAGGTATTCTTTTGTTGCTTGTTTCTTAGAAAGTGTAATTACTCTTCTCTGTGCATTCAAATTCTCTTAGTAAACTAACGTTTAAAGTTTGTTCTCTCTGTTAGAAAATGGCATGACTTCTTGCATGGAGCTGACTGTTAAGGAGGCATTAGCACTTCCTCCTGGAAAGAAGATCGTACTCTGACATAACAGAGAGTTGCAACAAGTTGGTCAGGCAGCGGGCCTATTGAGCGGGTTCTTGGGGACATTGGGAGCTGATTTTCAACAGTTACCAATTTGTGAAAAAAGTTGGAAGACAATGAACAAGGCTTTCACGGAGCATGCGTTTGACCAGGTTAAGGTAATGTTTAAGTTTATTGATAAAGTAAGGCGTTACCAATGCTTGGTGTAAAAAGCTTATTTTTATCTATTAAATGAACAGTACAAGGAAAAGATTAAGACGCACACACATGATATCGACCATACAAATTTTTATAGAATATCGATAAATATCTAAGGACTTTTTTGTTTAGTGTAAATTGCACTACGTTATTATATAGCTTAGTCCCCAATTAATCCGGTCCTTCGTGTATAGTAATGTAACTAATAATTATAGTAATAATAATAACAATAATAATGATAAAACTTATAAACCTCATGAGAATGTTAAAGTTGCTCCTATTGTAAACAATTAGAGAGTGACTAGCTGTTATTTATGACTTTCAGTTAAACGAAAATGTCAGAAGAAAATAAATATGGAACACATTTGCACAAATTGAATTAGAGAAGGATAGTGCATGTTGGGTTTCTTTTTGTTCACTGCTTTGAATTTTGTTGTCGAGAATTGTTCATGTCTAATGATTTGTCTTTTGATAATATGTAAGTCTGTTTCAGGTGGTTAATTATTATATGTTTTATTTATGTTATTTTTTGGTCTGCTCCTCCTCAACCCTCCCGACCAAAAACCCCTTCACCTTTCAACTTTGTTATTGTTGTCCCTTTCTGTAGAAAGCTATTGTAGAAGAGATTCATCCTGATTCCTTTAATACGATTTGATGGGTTCCTTTACCAAAAAGTTTTAACAGATTGTATTGGTAACTAAAATATTATTTAATGAAGTGATATATACTTGATCACTACTAAGCTGGTCCAGCAAGGGGGATTCAATTCATATCTTGAAGGTGATTAGGCATGCTTATATTGGATGTGATTCTTGCTCTTTATATGGTTATATTGGTTGTGAAACTTGCATTTTGAACTTAGTCTTTAGGATAAAGTTTTCTTGGTGGGAAGTTCTCAATCATATTTGTTTGTGTGTTGATTTGATCACTCCTGTATAAAGTTCTGTGATGTAGAATGGAAGTGGAGTTAAAGTTAATGGTTACAATGACAGTGTAAAAGCACTGATGTCAAGATCTTTATCATCTTTATTGTGTTATCTTATGCTCTGAACTACTTGTAGCGAGTCTTTCACTATGAGGACGATGGAAGAGGGAGAATAAAGCGGGGAATTGTACAAAGAATAGGAAGATCCTGGAGGAACACAAGAAATCATTTGTTCCATAAGGTTTATGACAAAGAACTGACTTTTGAGAAAAACCTCAAGCGTAAGCCAGCAGGAATAGATGCAAATCACTGGAAAAGGTTTATTGAATATCGGTTGAAGGAGGACACACAGGTAACAAATATTGAGTTGGTATTTCATTATATTTGATTTTAAATTGTCATGAATTACTACTAAATATGCTGAATTTATTGTGATAGTGAAAAAATTACTACCCAAAAGTTTTTCACCTAATCCTTTTTTGTGTTTCTTGAAGTTGTACATGGCTGACTTATAGACCATTAACATTGTAGTAATTTATCCCGATAACATTTATGTTTGCCGTGTTGTTCGTCGGAGAAGTGTAGAAAAAATGCCATTAATCGTTCAAAGCAACTGTACACACATACCGGAGGTTCTAAAACAATGGCAAGAAAGAGACACAAAGAAGTAATTAATTTAAATTCAGTTACATAATTTTTACTTGTTTTTGGTAATATAGTGTTGTCTGTTATATGATTGTGTCTTGATGATATTTATAGGAGCAACGACAGGGAAGGCCTATTGGTAGAGGAGAGATATGGGCCATGAGCATAAAAAAGAATGGTTCGTATATGAATGAAGATGCGCGTGTTGTTGGGGTAAATCATGTTCTTTAATTTTTCAAATTTCTTTTTGTAATTAATACCATTGAATTTAAATTAGTGTAAATCCGGATCTCACATGTCTGCAGGAAGCAATTGAACATATTGAGAGCCAAGACTCCTTTAGCAAGGAATTTTCACAGAATGATTCCCTTGCACAAGTGCTTGGAAAGGAGCACCCAGGAAGAGTTCGTGGACTCGGTTTCAGTCCATGTCCTTCTCAGTGTTTTCGTAACATTCCACAGCAGTCTGACTACGGTGTGCAGATTAAGGAGTATCAGATGGAGATTGTAAAACTTAAGGCGGAGGCAGCAAAACTCAAGGCAGCAGTAGCAGAGGAAAGGGAAAAGAGACAGAGAATGGATGCAGAAACAGTAGAGGAGAAGGCAAAAATGCAGACAATGGGAAATTTGTTAAGATACATAATCCAGCAACAAGGAGGTAATTTGCCACCTGAAATAACTGCAGATCTGGAATCTTTGAGAAGTGCACCGACCTCATCCCATGCAAGATGATGTGTGGGCACTAATGATCTAGTAGTTCAATGTTGGAATCTGAATACTTTTTAATTGTTCACTGTCTTAATGACTTTTGAGATATTTATTTGTAGTTTTTTTTGGTGACTTTATCTGTTTACAGTTTTACTGTCTACTGAATTCAAATTACTATTATAATGATTCACTTTTGCATATATATTTTTGTTCTGTTTCGTGTGTTTTACAGTTTTAGTTTGATTGCCTATTGGTTGTTTTAATAAATTAAAGCAACTGAGTGGAAGAACGTATAAAGAATAAAATAATTGGCATATATTATTATGAATTCGGATTTTTTTTTAAAAAAAGTGTAACTCTACATTTGGCAGCGGTTTTTCAATCCGCCGCTATATCTTAGCAGAATTTGTCAACGGATGACATTTTGCAGCGGTTAACAACCGCTGCCATCTCCAAGCAGTCCTATTTACAATTTCATAGCGGATAGAACCGCCGCAAAACTATGCCGCTGCAAAATACCATTTAGCAGCGGTTATACCAGCGGTTACTATTAACCGCTGCTAACGGTTTAGCCGCACACTATCTTTCAGCAGGTATATCAACCGCTGCTATTTGCCGGATGTGGTGTAGTGATAGTCTTCAATAATACTTAATCATGATTTATAATTTATCAAAAAATCAAAGAGTAGAAATAATGTATCATAGAAAAAAATAAAAAATAAAAATTGTTGCTGTAAAAACTATTCAAAGAAAGAATAATTGGTAAAAATATGAGATTCTTTTTTAGTACATACGACATTTTATAGTGGTAAAATAAAATTGGAAGGAATGAAATTTTGTCTTTTTATATTATGAATAGAATTTGATATTTATCCTAATCAAATTAAATAACTAATTAGTTACAATTAATCAAATTAATTAATTGATATAAATAATTATTATAATTAATTTGATTTATTGAATTAAAATAAATAAATTAAGAAATAGTTTATTAAATTAATTAGTTGATATAATTAATTTATTATAATTAATTGAATTTAATGAATTTAAAAAATAAAATAAATTTTAATATAATATAATATAATAGATATATCTGTTTAAATCTGGCTATATTAAGTTCAATTTGGAGAAATAAAATTTGGAAACTGAAAAAGAATGATGGTACGTATGCTACCACCCGTGAGGGAATTGCACAAATAGCTGAAACATACTTCAAGGATATCTTCACATCGATTAACCAAGCTAATCCGTACATGCATTCGAAAATTTTGAAACCAAAGTTTCAGCAACCATGAAAAGAAAATTAATTAGACCGGTCAGTTTTGATGAGGTAAAACGTGCGATTTTTAGTGTTCATCCTTAGACGCCCCTAGTGATGATGGATTTACAGCTAAATTCTTTCAATTCTACTAGAGTTTAGTACGGGAGGATGTTTTTAAGGCTGTCCGCAGTTTCTTTGTCAGTGGTAGACTACTAAAGAGCTTCAACCATACATAAATATGTCTCATTCCTAATGTTCCTGATGCAAAGGATATGCCACAGGTTAGACCCATCAGCCTTTCCTCAGTTGTGTATAAGATTATTTCTAAAGACTAGTCCATCGGCTATAGAAACTTATGACTTTGCTGATCAGCCCTAATCAAAGTGCCTTCGTTAAGGGTAGATTGATTTCAGACAATATTCTAGTCGCTCATGAATGTATGCACTGTCTAAAGACAAAGAAAAGGAGCCTATTGAGTGAAATAGCTGTTAAATTGGATATGAGAAAAGCCTATGATTGTGTTGAGTGGCATTTTCTTTGGTTCATTTTGGAGAAGTTAGGATTTGAATCTAGGTGGATTGGTTGGATACAGGAGGTGGTGACTACAGTTTTTTACTCTGTCGTTGTTGAAGGTCAACCTTTTGGTTTTTTTAAACTAAATAGAAGTATCCGTCAAGGAGACCCTCTATCTCAATACCTTTTTCTTTTCTGTGCAGAAGAATTATCCTTTTTGCTAAACAAGGCAGAGCAAAACGGTCTCATTGAAGGTATTTAGATCAACCGAAGATGTCCTACTGTTAATCATTTATTGTTTGCGGATGACTCAATCTATTTTGCAAAGCGTCAGAAAATAATTGTGAAAATATTCTCAATCTTCTTCAGTCATACGAGGGATTTAGTGGCCAAAAAGTTAATTTGCATAAATCAGCTATATTTTTTAGTAATAATACTCCTCCCGCTGCTCAATTACTACTGGCTCGGAAATTGAAAACTGATCATATTGGTGCACAGGATAAATATTTGGGTCTTCCATCTACAGTCCAAAAATAAAAAAAGACCACCTTCGAAGAAATCAAGAACAAGGTGAAGAAGCGAGTTCAAGGGTGGAAAAGAAAATTTCTCTCCTCTGCAGGCAGGCATGTTCTAATCAAAGCTATTGGGGAGGCTATCCCAATTTATTCATTATCATGTTTTTATCTTGCTGACACTTTAATTAGGGAGATTCACAATATACTCTCCCAATTTTGGTGGGGTCAAAAAGGTACAGAGCGAAAAATGGCATGGGTTAGTTGGGATATTATGACAAGACCAAAATTGGAAGGTGGACTAGGTTTTAAGGACCTAGGGGCTCAGAACTTGGCGCTATTAGCAAAACAATGTTGGAAAGTAGTCTCTCAGCCACAATCACTCCTATCTAGACTCCTCAAAGGTAAATATTTTCGATACAGTTCTATAATGAATGCAGAGATCGGAGCAGTACCTTCGTGAGAGTGGCGTAGCATATTAGAAGGGCGTAAGGTTGTTGAAAAGGGGTTGGTTTGGCGAATTGGTGATAGATCCAGTATCTGAATCTTCAGTGATCATTGGCTTGCTCCTCCACATCCTTATGTTGTTTCTTCATCTGAAACTTCCAATCTACAAAATCAACCACTATTGATGGTCAAAGACTTAATACTTTCTAATGGTCAGTGGAATCAAACTCTAATTAGAAGTATTTTTTCTGAGGACACTAGTCAGCGTGTGCTAGCAACAACAATTGGGGGTGGAGAAGATAAAATTTATTGGGCCCTTAATAAATGTAGTTTGTATGAAGTGAGTACTGGGTACCGTGTGGCTTATGGGTTCTCGCATCCTCCCATTGAATTTTGCCCAGAGATTGAGACAACGAAATTTGTGGCGAAAACTGTGGAAGCTGAAAATCTCAGGGAAGATTAAGATTTTTCTCTGGAGGGGTTTCCATAAAAAGCTTCCAGTGCTGCAAAAGCTTCATCATCGCATCCCATTGATTCAACCTATCTGGCGAAAATGCCTACAATTTCCAAAAACAATCAATTATTGCATCTTCCATTGTGTAAAATCAAAGAAAATTTGGTCAAAAATGGGCTTACCAGCTACTAGAAAGAGCACCGAAAACTCTGATTTCTATGTTGAGTGAAACTTGAGAATGAGAGCCTTACGTACCCAACCCAATAGCTCCTCTCAGAGAATGATGATGGTGATTTTGAGCTTGTTCTTATGGAAGGCTAGGACCAGGTTCATCTTTGATAATTTATCAACTAGTGTGGAAGAGATAATGGCGTCGACTTTGAAGCTGCAGAAAGAGTTTCAACAAATTTCCACTTCCTAATTGATGAGCACTTTACTTTTTTATATCTCTTATTATATTATTATATGATGTTACCTCTATAGTAGAGCGTTAGGAGTCTCCCATTTTTTTTATTTGTCCCATATATAGACACCTATATATTTCTTTCCTTTCATGAATGGAATTATCTGACTTTGAAAAAAAAAAAAACTTTAATTTTAGTGTCTATAACTTATTGCAGTAAAAATAAGCTTTTGGTGTCATTCATTTTCAGTATTTTTAGGTCTGTCCACATATATACATTTGTTAATTTTATGACAGATCGGTTTTATGTATATGATACCTTGTTATCACTTTGTTTCAAACAAGGACTTCTAAAAACCAATAACATTTTGTAGTCGATGAGACATGGACTTATACTTATTTACCTTTTGGTTATAGGTGATATGAGAAAAGTATGACTCAAGCCTAATGTAGAAGTCTAACATGTCTATATTGCCCCTTAATTTCTTAATTTTAAGTCTGCAATATTTTCAAACAATCCTTAAAATAAACAAATTAAAAAACATTTTCATTAGTTAGATTTGAGAATCAGTCAAAGTATATATATTTACTTGTTTTCTTCCCATACCAAATCTATGACTGTTTTCTTTTATTAATATTGATTTATGATTTATAATGAATGGTACATGGAGTGCTTATTTAAGCATGAATTCCATAGGTGACAAATTTCCCGCCACATCTTGGGACATTATTACCAAAGCTAACATAGTTTTTGTCATATTTTAGAACTTTGGTTATTTTCAGAAAGTTGCTGCCGCAAAACCCTTCTCATAACCTTGTTTGATGCCGTCCTTGGAAGAGATGGTAGTGACACAACCCGAGAAACCTACATAAAAAGGAGCATTCATTTTGAAGAAACACCAAAAGTAAACACTTTCTATGGTAATTAAGAACAAGAACATTATGAATAATAGAAATAATTAATCAGTACCCTGAACAATGGGTTCAGTTTCTTTTGGAGAGCTGAATTGAAAGAGATCCTCAATTGGTGCAAGTCTTGCGTTGTGGTGCTTGGATTCTTGAATACAACTGCTACAACCAACTGCTCGGGGCCACCTCCAGATGGCGGAACCCCGATAGCAGCAGTTTCCAAGATACTGCTATCCACCCCATTGCATAAGCGTTCAATCTCAACCGAACTCACCTATACATACAAGATGGTATCTTTCAGCAAATTTAATTGTACATTACAAAGATACTCTCAAAGTGGCCCTCAAATCAGCCGGGGAAATCAATTTTGCTCCTTATGGGATATGAAGTGTTTCTGTAACAATTACGCAACCATCCAATTTTGATTCATATGAAAATCAAGCATTCATGTTTCTCTCCTATTTCTACCCACTGTAGATATCAAATGTTTAAGGCATCAAAATTAACAAAGCTCATAAAAGTGGTACACTGTATATGGATTAGGATAACTGTTTTAGATTTGGCTTAGATGTATATTTATCTAACATTCTTTGTATTACTAAAAATAACAAGAACAACTACTAAGTTTACTACCTTTATTCCCCCAAGGTTCATTGTATCATCTGCACGACCGTGCGCATGATAGTATCCTTTCGCAGTACGCTCAAATACATCTCCATGCCTCCGCAAAACCTGAGTGAAGAAATTCAGCTGTAAGCGTTAAAGCTATCACAGATAATGGTTGCCACACTGAAAAGAATAATATCCTACCTTTCCATTATAAACAGGCATTCCCTTAAAGTAGACATCATAATGGTCAGCATTTAGCAGAGTAATTGAAGCCCCAAACATGATGGGACCAAGAGCCAATTCACCCATTCCTGGAACATCTTGTGGCTGCAACATAAAGAAGATCGAACATAAACTCAAGTTATTTATCATGAGCGTTAGTTTTCCCAAGAAAAAAGAAATGTGAGCATTGAATTTTGTTTAGTTTCAGAGAACTCGGTAAGAAAAGAACTTCAGGAATTGGAACAACACTTAAAGGCCTGTTAGAACTGTATTGTTCACAAGCCTATGATACTAAGACTGATAATTTTGACTTGTGAGAGACATAATATATGAACTAGAAAGTAAAATTGAATGAGTAGCACTTACAATAGGATGGCCTTCCTCATCCAAAATAAACAAACTGCAGCACATAGCAGGTGTGCTGAAAGCAGCTAGTGATTGAGGTTGTAGTAATGAGCCAGTAATGAATCCACCTCCAATTTCTGTACCGCCACAATATTCAATTACAGGCTTGTAAAGAGCTCTCCCCATCAGCCAAAGGTATTCATCTACATTAGATGCTTCTCCAGTAGAACCAAAGCACCTATATCATTCAAATAGTAGTTTCGATAAAGTACTTAATAGTCATAAATGAGATCCACATTCACATGCTACTAATAAAGGAAGTAGATTCAGCTAGTACTCACCGGATAGTAGACCAATCATAGCCAGATGTGGAATTTGCACTTTTCCAACTACGAACAATGCTTGGAATTACGCCAAGCATAGTTACTTTGGCATCCTATACAGGGTACATAAGCATTCAGTTGGAAGGAAACTATAAAACAAACAATCTAGTGACCTAAAAAATAAAAGGATAGATATTATGTATTTTCTACTTTTGTCTTTTGGAAAAGAAGAAAATCAAGTGCAAGAAAAGGTTGACTGAATTTGTGGCATGCCAATTTTTGGATTATAAGAGTTGCTGTAAAGGAAAACTAACATATGGTTACATTCAGGAGTTTAGGTTGTATGATTTGGTCATATGTGGTGTAATAAGAATAATAAATCAAATGGGGAGTAAGCTAATAACAAGAGGCAGAGAAAGATCAACAAAAACTGTAAAAGGAATAGTTACAGAAGATGAATATCATGTAGTTCATCTATAAATTTCCGTGCCGTGTTTTCTACCTGTGCATCCTACCTTCTGAAAATGAGACTGGATAATGAACAAGAAAACAAAGGCTCTTAAAAATTTAAACAGCAGAGTGAGCTTTTATACCTGTACAAATTTGGCAAAACCAGATCCAAGAGGGGATCCATTATACAGGGCCATCGAAGCTCCATTGATCAATGATGCATATACGAGCCATGGACCCATCATCCATCCAAGATTAGTGGGCCAGGAAACTACATCACCTTTACGAATGTCCAAGTGGCACCATGCATCTTCAGCAGCTTTCAGAGGAGTAATATTTGTCCATGGAATGGCCTTTGGTTCACCTATACCACCCAAGTAGATGACAATGTATTAACTTCACATGATGAATTTAGTCTTGAAATTAACTTGTGTTTTCATTAGCTCATTTCATGTTCAAAACAACTTATATACAAAATATTATTGAGATAACTTTTGACAAGGAGAACGCTGTCCCCAAGAAATAAAAAATTAAATGTAAACAGCATATTAATCCTTTCCATCAAATTTCCATTATTAGTACCAGATCTTTTCATCTAAATATGCCCTCTTTTAGGCCCAAATACAAAACTTAACGAACCTGTTGTTCCAGAAGAGAAGAGAATGTTTGTAAATGCTTCTCCTGGTTGTTCTACAGCTACGAATTCCTTGCCTCTGTGTTGCATGACAGAAAAGAAGATTGAGAATTCCAACAGATCATCATAAACAACTGAGACTATTCATGCTGAAGAGCTTTAAAATATGGACTCAGCATAATTCAGCTCACATGAAATACAGTAACAGAAACAAAGACATCTCAGCTATACCACAATTTTATTAAACATTTCAAATGAATTTTACATCTCTTAAAAATTCTAACGTTAAGTGCATACTTTAGACTGTTGGCTCTGTCCAGAAAATCATGCCAAGAAAAGTCACCATTGCGTAATTCCATGCTAAACTCAGAGCCTCTGGTAGGGATAACTACTGCCAAAGGTGACTTGGCTTCGACAACTCTACTGCATTTGTGAGAGAACAATATGAGACACCAAACATATGAGAACCAAGAAAGAGATCCTTCAATTCTACTAAAGTAACACATATTTTAACCTGTACAGAGGGATGCTTTTATCACCACGAATAATGAGATCCTGAAAAATAACGAGGATAAATGGAAGTAACAAACAGGAAAAAGTCAACAACTGTGACATGCAATTGGCCACAAAACTGAATCCAGCTACAACCAATAATAGCCGACACTGAAACATCATGAATAAAACTGACTTCTAGGTCCACTTACCATATTTTAAATGGATGGCATAAAGATAGAATAGATTTACATAGAGCTATTTAATGTAGTAACATACTAAGCAGGAAAGGAAACTAGACAATTTTGCAAATCGCAATAAACAGATTTGTTTCCTATTTTAAATAAATAAAGAGGTAATGCCCAAATTGATCCTTGAAATTCTCAACGCGCTTCTGTTATGTCCCCGATTTTTTAAAATGACCAAATACATTCCTCGAGTTGCAAAATGTGAATCTCCGTTGGTCCCTAGTTGAAAGATTGTTAACACAATGCTGACGTACAGTTAGGTGCTTACATGGCACAATGGAATGCAACATCGTTTTGGGGTGGAAGCTAAAAAAGATCAAGACGACGTCGCATTCCTCCTACCTTCGTCAAATTATATCCCCTCTTTGGTCCCCCACAAAACCTCTTCCTTCTTCCTCATGGATTCATCTCCTTCATTGCTGTCTTGATCGTCTAGCAGGGGCTCCACTCTGGCACCCTTGGCTCTGTCAAGTGCAAGGATTTTCCGACAATCACATTATGAACAGAGACAAATATACCAATCTAACCTACCTTTCCTAGTTTACAGATTTCTCTGACTCATTCTCATTACCGTCATTGTCCCTTCGTGCTTTTGGAGAATTCGAACCTCTTCTAGAGCCCTGTACAAGATGAATTTGAGGATCGTACTTCTGCGATGCGAGGTAGTTCAGAGCTGTAACGACGTCAACTATAACCGGGATGAATTAGAACACATTATTTTTCGAGAGACTAACAAAGGAAAGGCATACCACCAAGCATTGTGCTCAATGTGGCAGAGAGGATGTTCACTTCGGTGTGAGAGCTCAGATCGGGTTTTGTTTCCTCACCAAGATGCTTGATGGGCTAACCCTAGGCACCGCTTTGCACAGCATAGAATCGCTCCAATTATTCCTCTGCTGGACCGACAATGTAGTATGCATTTTCCAGTTGGATTTAGCATAAGATGCATAGTCACCATGCTTAACACATGCATACATAATATTACCTTTTTGTAACATAGTATTTCAAGACTATGGCAAAACATTGAATGTACCTTCTTTCAAACTAAGTGATTAAAACTTGAAAATTTCATATGCCTGAAATTATAATCTTAGAAAAAGTGCGAGGAGGATGGGGGAGTTTTATGGGAAAGCTCCTAACTAATGTCTAATAGTCTTTGAAGGGGGAAATGCATAAAATGAACAAGGATCGGAAAAAATGTCTAGTCGCCAAACTTTACGGGAGTGAAAGAAAATTCACAACAAAAAAACAAGTTGGTCTGTCTGCAATGGTTCAGTAAGAGTCAGTCGTGTCCTATAAATCCCTACTAGGATATTTTAACTAACTTCCCATGCCAGTACAAGGTAATAACTCAACCAATAAATTATAAGACACCATAAAAAATTCGAAACATGAGAGAAGATAACAAAGAACTTGGTTCCTCTCGAACGAAGGATAAGAGAAGCTGATTCTCAGATTTGGGGCTTTAGGGATTAAAAATTAGTGATAGGTTTGAATTGAGTATAAACAAACAATTTGAAATACCATTTTGAACATATTATTGTGGTGTCCACATCACAGTCTATATCATACAGCCAATGTGGCAGTTAACAGTCCACATCAGCATATCACTAACGTCAGTTGACAAAAGGACTAACGGAGATTCACGTTTTGCAACTTGAGGGATTTATTTGGTCATTTTAAAAAGTTAGGGACATAACTGAGCGTGTTGGGAATTTCAGGGACTATTCTGGGCATTACCTCAATAAATAAAACACTCAAACACCTGAAAAGCCAAGATTGACCAGAAGGAAGAGGGAGTCAACCTGGGTAAATATGACTTTAGCATTTGATATATTAAGCCTGGTTGATATTTCACCTGCTGCAAAACTATCAGCAATTGATACAACAACATAACCTGCAAGAACAATGGCCAGGTAGATAACCACTGATTTGACATGCATTGGCATATCAATTGCAATTGCAGATCCCTTCTCCAGAGCCAGTGCTTCAAGAGCATATGCAACCAACCTGAAAAGTTCACAGAAGCAAAAGATTTTCATTTTCTCCCCCTAATAAAACAATGAAGCTAAAGAATCTAAAACAATTATCCTTTAGGATGCTACAATGGTTGGAAAAAGCTACAGCATAAGGCTACCAGCTACATCTCTTCAGTTAGATTTGGTTCCAACCTTGTAGCTGACCCCATATACAAGACTTGGTTTTCGTTTGGATAGCATTAGTTCAAGCCTAAATATTCAAAACACACAAACCAGAAACTTGAATTTTGTACTTTCCAAGTGCAGGCCTATCCTGACAATTTTCTAAGCTGTAAACTGCAACACAAGCTATGAACCATGGTACCAAAAAGTTTTTTATGGCCATCTGCCGCCAAAGGAATTTTGACAAAAGATTTGAAGATGAAATTAAACAACTTGAGGTGCTCAGAACACAGTAGTATAATTTAAAATCTCTGTTTTAAAATGTCATGGATTGAAGATAAGTTTATACAATACAACTACAGCAAAAAGCACAGGAAGCTAATCATGAAGGGAGAAACTATTTACAGCATACCAAACCTCTTCCTGCAATTCCTTAAATGTCATCCTTTCCACAGGGAGATCATCATGATTTTCATCCCGCCATATTATTGCTGTATCATTCAAACTTCTCTTGGCATTTTCAACTAAGCAATTCTTTGCTGGATTAATTGATGCTCCAGGAAGCCACTGACCACCCGGGTGTGATAGCGAGCTTTCTCCCAGGAGATTTTCTCGCAAGATGCATTCAGGTGGTGTGGAAAATGATATGTTCATTTCATCCAGCACATTTTTCCAAAATACCTGAAATCATACACATCAACAATGACAACGCTGCCAACTCACAAGAAAATTTAACTAAAGTACAAAACAAAGTCTTGAGATTATCCTGGTTAGGACCTCAGGGTTTGATACTGAGAATTTTTGGAAATCAGAAAAACTCGAAATAGGATCCTTATATGCTGAACCCAGAAACTCTTTACCCCTCCTCTCTAGTAACTGGCCAACATTTGTTGAAAGAGCACATTCCCTAATTACACATGAAATGAGAAATTAAAAAAAAAAAAGTAAAAAGGTTCAGGAGCTTTAATTTCTTAACATAAATCATTGCAATGCACAGATTATGACATGTAATCCCAAATCTTACATAATAATTAATACAGCAAACAAGGCCCTTAGTAAATATCATATCAAAACCAGAGTCTATGAAAATTTGATACGTTAACAATTCAATATATCTAGATACGATTTGTACCAGTGTTCAAGTTATAAATCTACCAAATTTTCAAAATGACGACTAAATAGTAGTCCTGAGATTCATGACGTGCTCCGGTTTGGTCCCTGATTCCAAGTGCACTATTGGCATCCACTCGTTCCCGAAATTGAGCTCTGGGCACTATGGTGGTCCCTCGACCCCTTGGTGACAGTGAGTCAGCAAACGGAGTGATGAGCTAGCACTCCATTGCCATGCTGGACAATAGTGAAACGAGGTCCTTTGCTTTTGGCGCCCAATCAAAGTGTGTGTGCAAATCGTTTTACATGCCCACAACTATCAAAACGACGTAATTATGGAAATGGGTTGAGGAACACTATGGTACCCGAAACTCAATCTCACAGAAGACAATGATGCCATTGGAACTTCAGGACCAAATCGGTGCACGGCATGAATGTCAGGAGCACTTTGGGGATTTACTCTGAAAATGACAGATATTAATAGAATCACAAGCGTAAGTATGAATCAACAACATGAATAAAATGAAGCAATTAAAACTTAAAAGCGAGAAGGTGCATAGCATACGGGTCGGGTATCCAAGCGGGCGGGTCAGGTCCAAAATCGATGTAGCAAGCATAGTAGAGCATCTGGTGGAAGGAGAAGGGAAGGTCAGGGGTGAGAATGGTGTTTGTGATGTTGTGCCACGTGGCAGGAGTGCCAGCTCCATGGGTTGCAATGATTTCTTTGAGGCGGCGGTGGAAGGCGGAAGCAACCTCAGTTGAAATCCCAACGGATTCAATGTCCGAGACGGTGATTGAAGTCAGCGATTTGTATGCCATAAGAACTAATTAGCACGAACACACACTGACTAACTTGGACTCTAATTTGAACACGCAATTATCATAGTTTTGAAGTTGAAACCCTGAAAGGTTTAACTGATTTGCTATTAGAAAAAGAAGAAGAAGAAGAAAGTAGACAAAACGTAATGGGAAGAATCAAATCTCTTACTGAGTGATAGCGATAGGATAGCTATCATTCAGCAGCAGCGCGTCACGCCACTCTGCCCATAACATGGTCACCTGAATGAAAATATATTAAGGAAAAAAAAAAAAACTAATTACCCAAATCATTGACATCAGTTCGAACATTTTTAAAATTGGACAATTTTGTTTAATTTAAAATACATAAAATAGTTTTTCACATGTATTTTTATTAGATAATATAATTTTTTTTATTAGTCACTAACGATAATTGTTGTTGATGTGAATGATCCAAATTGAACAAAAATAAGAACAAATTTATGGCATTAATAAGCATACTTGTTAGTTTTAATCAAGTTCACTGTTATAGAAAAAGTTTGTTTGGGTGAGTTTTTAAGAAAAGATGTTATCTTTTTTTAAAAGATCTTATGAAAAAATAAAAGTAATTTTATGTTTGGATATCTCATGCAAAAAGATCTTTTTATTTATTAATTATGTTTGAATATAACAATATAAAAGTACTTTTTTGTTTATTTATTACATGAAAAACATCTTTTTTTAGAGAAAAAATATCTTTTAAAAAAAGATGTAAATTACAGCTTCTCAAAAAAGATATTTTTTTGATTTTTCTAATACTTTTACTTTTATTACTAGAAATTTACCGCTAAAAAATAAGAAATTTACCAAACGAAGTTTCATTAAAAAAAGATCTTATTTTATCAAAATAATGGCGCCCAAACTAACACTAACCAAACTTCAACAAAATTTGCAACTTCGTTTATGGCGTGGGGGAACTTACTCCAGTTTTCAAAAAAAAAAAAAGTTTAAAAATAAAGTAAAAAAATTATTTTGAAAAATAATTAATTTTTTAATTTTTTTAAAATTTATATAAAGCAGTCTCGAAAAATTTAAAATTCTCAAAATAGTTTTTAAAAAATTTTAAAATAGTCATTTCGAATATTTTTATTTTTTTTAAAAACCAACGTGTTATAATATTTTTATTAATTAGAATAATAAAATATTATTAAAAATAATTAATAAATAAATAATATAAAAAATAATAAAATATATATTAAAAGATTTTATTTTAACACTAAAATATCATAAAAAATAACATTATTTAATCATTAACTTATAATACCATGTTACCTTATATCAATATGATGCATAAATCATAATAATATCTACTAAATTTAAGAGATCTTTGTATTATAAAAATCATTATTTATATATCTAAATTTCTAAAATATTGATACCAAATAAATATTAAAAAATATTCATAAGTAAAAAAATATATTTTTTTTTAGCATAATTATTAACTGTAGTAGCACAAATATATTTAACTGTAATTCTATTTTGTACAACATTACAATTAGTGAATCTCAAAATTTTCTAAAAAGACATAACTAAAACACTTTATTTGTCAATACATTTGACTTTTTTTTAGATGACTTGGTTTGCATTGCATGCAAGTGTCACCTTTATAAACACTTGTACAAATATTTTCAATTGTTTATGTGAAAAAATTTAGGTTAAATTAGAGTTCTCTTATCTCTTCAAATAATTAAAAAATGATCATAGAATATGATACCTACAAATTAAATTAAATTATTATCTTGGATGGTAAAAAATAAATATAAATTTATTTATTTTAATTTTTTTAAAAAATAGTGTCTTTTTAAAATTAATTTATAATTTGGGGTTTGAAAATACATAGCAAGTTTTTGTATATATAAATAATGAAATTTAAAATAAATATAAAAAACTAGAAATTAAAATTTATTAATTTAAAATAATTATATATAAACAATTTGAAGGGACTGTTTTAAAATTTTTAAAATTTTTTAGAGACCATTTTAAAAATTTTTAAACTATTCAGGGACTATTTAATACTTTACCATAAAGGCTAATTTGTCTAAATTGCATACATAGATATTTAACAGTGACGTATGTGAGTCAACGTTCTACGTTAGCAGTCACTGTTAGTGACTAACAGAAGAAGACTATATTGTCTAATAAAAACAAGGGTAAAAAACCCTAATAAGCCAACGTTGGAAATGTGTAACGTAAATACGCCAAACTGAAAATCGTTTCAGCAATAAGCCAGAAGCTATTTTTATGTAATTTGAACCAGGGTGGTTCGAACTACAAACCTTAGTAATTCGAACCAGGGTGGTTCGAATTAGGAGGAGAGTTGCTTTGAATGTAATTCGAACCAATCTGGTTCGAACTCCCACCAAAATTTTCTTCATAAATCGAACCAGGTTGGTTCGAACCTTGGCTGCACATAGTTCGAACCAGGGAGGTTCGAATTATAGAGAGAGATCCGGCCTGAGTAATTCGAACCGTGCTGGTTCGAATTACACAAACCATAATTCGAACCGGGCCGGTTCGAATTAGTGGGAGAGAGACCTCTATATAACCGTTCTAAGCGTGAGTTGGTCTCATTAGACCAGTAAGATGGCTAGTGAGGAGAGTTTTGTTGTTCTGGTTCACCACAGAGGATCCATTAAGAGGAAAACTCGTTCCGGAGTGAAGTTCACAGATAAGGATCCTCTCTGTATTGTCGTGAATCCAATGACAAGCTATGATGACCTTGTTAGATCTGTGCTGATGAAACTTGGCCTGGAAGGTGCGAAGCGGGTTAAGAAGTTTTTCTATCGCATTCCAGTCACGATCCTGCACGATACGGTGAAGTATGATTGTCTCACGATTGGTAGTGATGAGGACCTGCAAGTCATGTTTCTTTGTCGGAGGCAGTTTCCGGAGGTGAGGACACCAGAATTGCACGCAAAGCTGATTGATGTGGTATCCAGCTCAGGGGGTTCCAACCGGAATACCACCAATGTAGCCACGGCAGCTGGCTCCAGTTCCAGGGCTGCCGTGGCTTCTTCCTCCGTCCCAGTGTACGAGCCAGCGGTCCAACTTGTCGCCTCCCCGTCTTTTGCTGTTGATCTGAATGACGGCGTAGGCGACGAGGTAGGATCCTTTGATATTCTGCCGAACGCTTTAGAGGGCGTTCCACCGGTTGGCGTCGGAGACGGAGTCTTGGGTGATGCAGATGAGGACGACGTCGAGCCGGATACGATTGAGGATGACAGCGGCGACGAGGTTGGAGCGACTGGTCCTGCATTGGCGGGCGGTGGTTCTAGCTCTGGCACACAGCAGTATCCACCACATTTTTCCTCATTGGACTTGGACGCCATGAGGCATGAGGGGGTTTTAGGGCACGCTGTTGGATTCGGAGCTAGAGATGCGGAAGGGACTGCTGGTCTGACAGAGTTCCAGGTTGGTCAGCAATTCCAGGATAAAGACGAGGCCCTGTTAAGTGTGAAGAGTTACAGCATCCGGCGAGGGGTACAGTACAAGGTGCTGGAGTCCGATCACCGCAGGTATGTGGGCAAGTGTTCCGAGTTTGGGAATGGGTGCACATGGTTGATTCGACTGAGTCTCCGGAAGCGCAAGGGGCTTTGGGAGGTCAAACGGTACAACGGACCTCACACTTGCCTGGCCACATCCATCTCGAGCAACCACAGGAGTTTGGATTATTATGTGATTTCGGCGTTCATTATGCCAATGGTTAGGGCTGACGCATCCGTGAGCATAAAGGTGCTCCTAAACGCCACGGCAGCACACTTTGGTTTTAGGCCGACTTACAGGAGGGTATGGATGGCAAAGCAGAAGGCTATTGCCCTCATCTACGGTGACTGGGATGAGTCATACAACGACATCCCTAGGTGGGTGTTGGGTGTCCAGCTGACGATGCCTGGAAGTGTTGCGGTCCTCAGGACGAGCCCGGTTCGAGTTGGAGGACAGGTGGACGAGTCTCAAGCGTATTTCCACAGACTTTTCTGGACTTTCCCTCCGTGCATCGAGGCATTCCGTCATTGCAAGCCGCTAGTCAGCATTGACGGCACACATCTGTATGGGAAGTATGGGGGAACGTTGCTCATCGCGATTGCACAGGACGGGAACTCCAACATTCTACCAGTCGCATTCGCCCTAGTGGAAGGTGAGAATGCAGAGTCCTGGACATTCTTTCTCTCGCACCTTCGAGAGCACGTGACCCCGCAGCCCGGTCTGCTGGTTATATCGGACAGGCACAACGGCATCAAGGCTGCGCTTGAGGCCCTTGACGAAGGTTGGTTACCGCCATCTGCGTACCGTGCATTCTGCATACGACACGTAGCGGCTAATTTTGCCCTTACCTTCAAGGGCAAAGACGCTAGGAGGCTACTAGTCAATGCGGCGTATGCGAAGACCGAGGTTGAATTTGATTACTGGTTTGATATTCTTCGGTCTGAAGACCCGGCGATGTGTGACTGGGCGAACCGGATTGACTACTCCTTGTGGACTCAGCATCGTGATGAGGGTCGGAGATTCGGTCACATGACGACGAACATCTCCGAGTGTGTGAATTCAATCCTCAAGGGGGTCAGAAATCTCCCTGTATCATCCCTGGTGAAGGCAACATATTGTAGGCTTGCGGAACTCTTTGTTCGCAAGGGGAGAGAGGCTGAGGCGCAGATGGGAACCGGACAACAATTCAGTCAGCATTTGGTGAAGTGTATTGAGGCCAACTTGAAGACGGCCAGGTGCTTCACGGTGACGTTGTATGACCGGGATAACTCCAAGTTCACCGTAGCAGAGACCACTCCGACTGGTTCTTTCTCCTTGGGTACCTACAGAGTATCGCTTGCATCGCGGACATGTGACTGCGGGTACTTCCAGGCGCTTCATTTCCCGTGTCAGCATGCACTTGCATGCTGTGCCTACTCACGGCTCACCTGGACCTCTTACGTTCACAGCGTCTATCAGATTAGCTCGGTGTTCAGTGTGTATCAGATGGGATTCACACCTCCGATCCCGGAGGGCTTCTGGCCACCTTACGACGGGCCCACGGTGATTCCGGACCCTGACAGGAGGCGTGCGAGAGAGGGTCGTCCTAGATCCACAAGGATACGGACGAATATGGACGAGGCAGATCCGAATCGGCCAAAGAGGTGCGACCTATGTCGCCAACCCGGACACACACGACGTTGTTGCCCATAGGTTGGAGGATCGTCTCAGGCAGGACGCCATTAGTGGGCATGTTGTTAGTGTTAGTATTATTTACATTTTAGTTTTCCTGTTAGATGCAATGTTTGAGCACGTATGTAACTGTTTGATCTTTATACATTGTACTTGGATTGTTGCGAGTAGTAATGAATATGTTGTCTTTCATTATGAATACTGCTACAAGTTCCGTCGATGCAAATTTTAATATGCAAAGGTAAACACTAAACTGTTTCATGATTCGATGATTATAAATAGTCAATGTCCCACAACACAAATAACAAATAACATAGGTAAATAGACTACAACATAACAAGGAAAGTACATATCATTATCATACATGATTGAACCATAGGGAACAAAATACATGAAACGTGCATCATCTAAACAGATGCGATCCAGTACCACAGCGACGGGCTACCCATGCCCTCTGACCTCGGCGGATAAACGGCTCCTCATCCTCGATGTCATCCCCATCCTCCTGCGGGGCAGGCTGTGCAAGTGGCGCAACATGCAGGGGTGCCGCAGCCACCCCTGCGACAGACTGTGATGCAGCGGTGAAGGCGGATGGAGGGGTACCTCCGAGACAGAACTGCTGACCACCGGATGACGATGGAGGCTCGTTCAGATCAACATCTAACGGGGCCTGTGTGCCAGAGGTCTGACCACCACTGCGGGGAGTGACGTCGCCCTGCATGATGGCGGTGATCTCCTCTAGGAAGCGTGGACTCCTGAAGTCCCCAACAAGCGTCTCTGACCCAATAAAGTCTGACCACTGTGATCCCGGGATAACCCAAGGTGTACCCCCTGCTCAGGCTGGTCATCGGCTGGCACACCAACGAAGTAATGTCCAAGAGGGCCCGATCCAAGTCCAGCGTCACCCGTGTCAGCCCCGTCACCCATCCCTGTACCATACCACTCACCCCCATGACCGCCATCATGTGTACTAGTACCCGCAGCTGCAACAGCCCCTGAACCACCCCCGCCAACGTGCCCATGCTGATCATCGTCGTCGTCCCCACGGTCAGCATGCCCCCTCGCCCTACCTCCCTGGGCTCGTCGTCCGCCTCTAACGGGACCGGCGTCGTGATCATCGTCCATACCATGATCAGGCCACCTAAACTCACGCTGGCTCCGCCGTGTCCCCACACCCATCCTCCTCTCAACCCTACGCCTGTCCGGCACGTCCTCAGGACGATCCATGTCAGGAACTCGCCCCGGACCTCGCTGTGATGCCTCAACTGGAACCGGAACTGCTCTCGGATCCCCCAGCTGTGTGTCCGGAGACAAGAACCTCTTCCCATGCTGACTCCACCACTCAAGGAACTCATGTGACGGTTCGGGGTCGGCAACAACGTCGAACCTCAGCACACTCTCCTGACGATAGTCCCAGTAGAGATGCCACTTCTGCAAATAAGACGGGAACCACCGATCGCCACATCTCCCGTCCTTGGACATCAGAAAGTCGATGTTCAGGGCTGGAAGCGGAGGGGGCTGTACCCCTCCAAACTGCGGAAGAACACGATCTATCTGATGCCACTCTATGACAGCAAAGTAGATCAGCGCAGTCACAGAGCGCCACAACGCCATATGCCGAGGCTCCAAAACCTCCGGATGCAAAACCTGAAGTACGTCGGGGCTACTGTACGGCATCCATATAAACTGCACAACACATGGAAGCCATTCTTGTCAGGGCAACTGTTGGAACCAAATAGAAAAGCTTGCTTATAAAAGGACACTTGTTAACTTGCATACTCACCTCCCTGTCCTGTAACCGGTCTATCCTGAGCCTCCACATCGCCACTCTAGGAACCTTCTCGCTCCCGGAAGGGTTGTAACCTAACCATCTGCAACATACACATGTGTTACATCAACTGAAATATGTGTTTAGAGTATGCAATAGACTATTAATGAAATGCAGTGATGTGTGTAAAATTGAAATAGAGAAGGCCGTTTCTAGTACCTCGAGGCCAACGACCAGCTGAACGTCTCATATCCTGCAGGCCTAAACCGAGGAAAGCGCCAAAAGATCCAAGACTGAAGTAGCTGAAGCGGGCCCGCTAACTTGACGACATGTCTGTTCGCCACTCGGCACATGCAACGGTACAACCAAGCCAGTGCTGCAGAACCCCAGCTGTAGGTACCCAGCTCCTCCAGCCTCGCTACGTACGGAAGCCATCTGATGTGAATCCGGTTCCCGGACTTGTCCGCAAACAGCTGCGTGCCCAACAACATCATGATGTACGCACGGGCATATCGGCGCACAGTCTCCTCATTTGCATCCTCCGGGCACTCGCCAAAAGTCTCCTGAAACCAGCTGCAGTTCACGGCGTACTTCTGAACCTGACTAGGAGGAAGTATAACTCCGAACAACTCCTGGAACCAGACCCAGGCTGGACGGCCACCCTCGATGTATATATGGAACTCTGACAGGCACCCGCTCACGTAACGCCCGTCCACTGGCAAACCCAGCTGGTATGCCACGTCCTGGAGTGTGATAGTGCACTCTCCGAACGGCATATGAAACGTGTGCGTCTCGGGACGCCATCGCTCCACGAATGCACTGACAAGGGCCTCGTCTAGCCGGAACCATCGGTCGTTCAACCTTGCAAGATGGTATAGACCTGCCATCTGTAAGTACGGAACGTATCTGTCATCAAGTCGCATGCCCTGCTGCCGCCGCATGCTCCTAATGCATCGCTGGGGCTGCGAGTAGTAATGAACCGCATAGTTAAAACCAGCTTAAAAACCAACCACAACCGTAAGCAACACGATAAATCATCAACAAACCATTCTGCTAAATAAAACCGCATAACATTACATGAAAGATAAGCAACTGGAAAACAAACCCATATACCGCACAACTAAACCGTTAACATAAACCGGCTTAACGAGATCCACTAACAAGAAAAATCTTAACTAAACTGGTTTACATAAAACATCTAGCGTAAAACAACTACAATCAAACAAGTCAAACAAATCACCAACATAAAACCACTAACGAAAACCACCTACCCTAAACCACTCACATAAACCGCTTGCATAAACCACTCACAAAAACCGGTAACATAAACTACCAACATAAACCACTAACAGAAACCACTAACTTAAACCACTAACATAAACCACTACCCTAAACCACCAACCTAAACCACTAACATAAACCACTAACTTAAACCGCTAACTTAAACCACTAACATAAACCACCAACATAATCCCCTCACATAAACCACCTACATAAACCACTAACATATACCACCATCTAACCCACATGCAAAACCACTAAGTCACAAATACCGCTAGAATAAAAAATATTTCCGTACTAACCTCGTCGTTGATGACCCCGGCTATATGAGCGACTCCATCCAAGCGATATAACCGTGCCGGATCGTCCCCCATCAGCAGAGTATTCCGTTCAGGTCTTCCTCGGAGAGAATCTGGGTCGTTTTCTCTGAGATTTGGTGGGATAGGGGGAAGGAATAATAGTTCGAATGAGGGTGATTCGAACTCCTTATATAGCCGAATCACCCCTAATTCGAACCAGCATGGTTCGATTTATGAAGGAGCACGCCAAGGGTAATTCGAACCAGCCTGGTTCGAATTACATACGTTGCACAATTGGCTATAGTTCGAACTAGGTCAGTTCGAATTACTTGGGTTAGTAGTTCGAACCACATTGGTTCGAATTACATTCAAAGCTACTCTCCTCCTAATTCGAACCACCCTGGTTCGAATTACATAAAAATAGCTTCTGACTTATTGCTGAAACGATTTTCAGTTTGGCGTATTTACGTTACACTATTTTTGGCTTGGCTTATTAGGGTTTTTTACCCTAAAAACAAACGTTGGTGACTATTTTGTATATTTTAAAATTTAAGAGACTAAAATGTCCAACTTTAAAATCTCAAGGACAGATTTGGATAATTACTTTTTAAAAAATTTAGAGATAAAATTTTACTAATTTTTTCTTTAAACAGATTTAGAAAAATTAGATTTTTTATTTTTAAATTTGGTAATAAGAAATGTTAGAAGACCATCAAAATTTATTTTTTTTAACAATTATTTTTAATTATCAACCTAATTCCTTTAGTTTAGTAATTCAACAACATACTTTAGTCCACACTTTTAAATACTGATAACTAATTAATGACTAAATAATAAATTCTGATGATCCTCTAACATTTTTCCATAATTTTGTACCTGTTGATATTTTATGATGGTATTTCTATACAAATGATTAAAAATAGAAAAAAGAATGAAAAATATTTAAAAGTAAAATTTTATAATAATTATTGTAACACCCTAACTTTTAGCACTTCATGATTGTACCAAAAGTTTATGCGTTACTTACCTCTAAACCCTTTTATTATATACTATCTTTATTTACTATTGAGTTTTCGCGAATATGAACTGAAACTTTAATTAAGAAAATAAGAGGAGACTTTATTTTAAATCACTTAATCACAAAAGTATATATATATTCACATATCTTTATATATATAGACTTATTTAAAGAACCTCAATTACAAGCCCTACCCCTCTAAAAAAAACTAAAATAATAAAGGACGAGGAAAAAATTAAATTCTATCCAAATATCATACAAAAGATTTGAATATGAATTTCTTTTACACTTGTTTGATATATTTTTTGTATCTAACTTTTATTTTAATAAAAAATAAAAATATTTTTAAATACGTAAATATGATTATGTGTCAATGTCTTTTATTTTATTTTTAGTCTATATTTTAAAATAAATTCAAAAATAGTATATTATAAAATATTAGTAAAAATTTATATTAAATATTTTATATAATTAAAAATATTAGTTTGTATTTAAATATTTATAAAATATTAAAATATAATTATAATTTATCTATAACATGTTTATATTTTTTATATAAAAAAATAGAAAATCTATAATAACTTTATAATTTTGACAATATTTAAAAAAATTATTAAAATTAAAATCACAATTTATTATTTTCTAACACTTTTTACTTTTATTTTTAAATTAAAAAATTTCACATATTAAAAAAGATAATTTTAATTATATTTTTTAAATATTATCTCGTATAACTATCATAAGTTTATAATTACGTAATAACCACTATAGCATTCATGATATAAGATATTCTCATCTAATAAAAGAATGAACTTTGTATGTGTATCTAGTATCCTTGATAAAATATAATGCTAAGATAAAGAGTGAAATTTTGATAAAATATAAAAATTATTTTTTATTAATAAAAAAATTTTCTAATAAAAATTTATTATATATAATATTTATTTTAATTTTTTTTTTATCTTTTACTCAATTCTACTCTTTACAACAAATTTTTTTTCGGTAAAAGAGTAGAACTAAAATATTAGACGATCGAGTAGGAATTAAATTTTTAAGGTGGTCTTTCAAATTCGGTCTGTGCACTAATTTGGCCATTGAAATTTCAATTGCACTAATTTGAACTTTCAGATTGAACTCCGGACAACATACTAATCCCTTAGTCTATTTCCAGCTTGAGTCAACAACTGAACTGCTGACATGGCACCTCTACTGCCACGTAGCATCATCACTCACCCCACATCATCATCATCATCCTCTTTTTCATCCCTCTCTCCCTCTTCTTCGAGTAAAAGACAAATAGGTCCTTGAACTTTTAAAACGAGGACATTTTCATCCTTCAAGATTGAAAAATACATTTCGATCCCTCACGTTTTAAAACGCGTGACAATTAGATCCCTCCGTCGAGTTGGGCTTCAAAATGGCAACGGAACATGCTGACCTGGAAGGGTAGAGTGTTAGGTGTCTGTTTTAGTTGCTGATGTAGATGGAGAACAAATTTTTAATGGACAAATTAGTCCTTGATGCCTAACATCTTGCCTCTGCCATGCGAGTTTCTGCTCAAAGACCCTCCTACTCTCCTCATTTTGATTATTCTGAAACTTGTTCATAGCTTGCTTCTATTGATTCAAAACCTCCATTTCACTATACAAATTCTTAGTGTTACTAACATACCTATCTATCTTCCTCACCATACCTTCCATATGCTTAACCAAGAACTCTAATTCATTAACATCTATGACCCCACTCACAATGTCACCATACACATGCTCAAATCCTTGCAATACAGGAACAGAATACTTCTTCCCTAACCATATTTATGTAAGACTATATATATAAACACTAGCACGAAAATGAAGGCCTAAATTTGAGAGTTTTAAACTAATTCTAATCCTAACACATACAGTAATACCTGCAAGGTTTTTTCGAGAGAAGCAGCAACCTTATACGTGTATGTATCACCTGTGCAATACCATAAAAATTTGCATTCCAAGAATTAAGTCACTATTTTCTGGGAGCACAAATGTTGGAGATCATTCGATATATCAAAAGCATCATCCAGATGCTTGAAATTGACCTTGAAATATACACACAAACACACTAAACTGGGACCACTAAATACATAAATTGTTAATTTGCCATCACCTTCTTGGTCTGGTTGTAGTGGTATATCCGAACATGGCACATACATATAAGGCAACCAACTGAGAAGAAGCCAACATCAAGCTAACCAATATCCTTTTTCGGAGCTTGGTCGAACAAGAACCTTGAGGTAGCCATGTCACCAGCCTTTGCATAGCCATCAATCATGATCGTAAAAGAAGCAACACTCTTTTCCGGCATAGCATCAAGTACTACCCTAGCATTGCCCAAATCCCCCACCTTCACAAAATTCCATATCATCGCATTCTATGATGCCACATTCCTCTAAGGCATTTCATCAAACAGCCTCTTTGCCTCAACCATATCCCCAACCTTCACATAGCCAACCACCATAGCCGTCTATGAAACTACATTCTTCTCAGACATTCCATCAAACACCTTGCGAGCGTCACCAATCTTTCCACATTTCCCATACATATCAACCAAACAGGTTCCAACAAACATATTACCTTCAACCCCCACACCTCAACGCCGAGTCATGGAGCTATTTTCCTTTGCAGGATCTGCACATGTTTGAACATAACTTAATCATAGAAGAGTAAGTGTACCTATTGGGAAGAGACCCATGTTCCTTCATGTGAATAAAAGCAGAGAGGGCATCGAAAGAGTAACTTCCTTTAGTGTGGGCTCCGATGAGGGAGTTCCAGAGAAAAGGGGAAGGGCCAAGGACGCAGTCAAAGACGGAGGTGTAATATGAAGCATTGGCGGCAAAGGAGGCGGAAAGGAAAATGAAGCGGGAGATGATGAGGTGATCTTGCTCTAGATCTCATTGGATGATGGAGGCGTGGACTTGGTAGAGGTGATAAATGGTCTTACAGGCCTTAAGAAGGGTGATAATGGCGGCAGTTGAACGCGGCGGAGAAGAAGAGTGTCGAAATATTGAATTCATCGGAAGAACGACGTCGTTTTGCCCTTAAGGGACGAATTTGTCCACTAATAATTTGTCTCAATCCACTTCAACAAGTGTAACGGACACGTCATTCTCTACCCCTCCATGTCAGCTGGCTCCGTTGCCGTTTTTTGCCCAAAATGGACGGAGGGGTATAATTGTCAGCCATTTTAAAACGTGAGGGATTGAAATGTATTTTCCAATCTTGAGGGACGAAAATGTCCTTGTTTTAAAAGGTCAGAGACCTATTTGTCTTTTACTCCTCTTCTTCCCACCCTCCGTTCCTTCTCCCTCTTCTTTCCCTTTCTCTCTCCTTCCCACCCTCCACTACCTCCTGTTGCAAGTCCCTCTGCCAATGCACTATCCCCTCCAATCTCCTCCCCTCTTCCTCCACTTCCACCGCCGTAGATTGGGAACACCTCCCTGCACACAAAATACACACACACATACTAAAAAAGAAATTTTTAGTTACAATGATACATAGTACGAAATATATTCACCAATAATACAATTAATCCACCAATTTGATCACTAAATATGACAATCACAGCTCATAATAATTCCCAATTCAATAGAGAGAGAGAGAGAGTTATTGGTAGAGTGACGAGGTCGAAGGTGGTGTCAGCAACATCGGAGACGATAGCATTAGCTACAATCTTAACATCGTGGAGAGGCTGAATGATGAGCTGATTTTCGATGGATGCAACAGTGATATCGGTATCGAAGTGCCATAGCACGTCGACGGTGATGACAGCCTCCATAAGCTCGGTGCCATTGGCAATCGAAACTAAGACCTAGCAATTTCAATTTTAAATAGCACATGAGTAAGTAAAGAGAGTGAGTAAGTATAAGGTTTTGTTTGGATTGTTATAATTATTTTGTTACCTTTCGAGAGGTTGAAGCCATTATTGAAGAAGTTAAGAATGAGAAGCAAACGGAATTTTTAGGGCAGATTGAAGATAGTTTAGGAGTGAAATTAGTGAGAAGGTGAGGGAGCAATCGTAAGTGATGCAAGATCAAGAAATAAGAGGTAGAAAACATCGTTGGAGGGAATGGGAGTGGCAGCAGGTGCTGTGGCAGTGAAAGTGGAGGAAGAAGAGATGAGATCGAAGGGAATAGTATAGTGGCATAGAGACTTGCAGAAACAAGTGGTGGAGGGTGAGAAGGAGATGGAGAGGTGGTGGAGAGTGGGGGAAGAAGAAGGAGAGGGGGATGAGAAAGAGGATGATGATGATGTGGAGTGAGTGATGATGCCACGTGGAAGTAGTGGTGCCATATCAACAGTCTGGCTGTTGACTCACACCAGAAATTAATTGAGGAACTAGTATGTTGCCTTGAGTTCGATTTGGAGGTTTAAATTAGTGCAATTGGAATTTCAGGAGTCAAATTGGTGCACGGACCAAATCTAAGAGACCACTTAAAAAATTTAGTCATTGAGTAGGTGGGGAATAACACTGATATATTTGGGTAAGTAGGTGGCAAAATGGCTTTGTGGCTACCTGATTTAGAACAAAATAGTCAAGGTGTGAATGTATATCTTTTTTTATTTTCAAATTTCAGTTTTTTGTTTAAAAAATAAGAAAATGCATAATTTTTTCCCGTAAAAAATTAAATACATCGTATATTTCGTTTATATAATAAAAGTACTTTGTGTCAACCAAAAAATATAGGTAACCAATTCTATATGTAGTCAATTGGTTAACTTAGCAATCAACTTTTTTAAAAAATCTTATTTTAAAATTTGAAAAAATTAGGTTTGCACTAAAAAAACACGGATCCACCCATTCCAACTCCTCAAGCCGAGGCCTCGCCCTCTAACTCCTCCTCCCGCCACCTCGTCGTGCCCTCCCCATCAAACTCCTCTCGCTGCAACACCATGCCATCCCCTTCTAACTCCCCTCCTACGACGTCTTCCAATCATTCGGTGTCTCCTTTCTCTCATCTACATCACTTTTTCTTCTTCTTCTTCTTCTTCTTCGAAGCAGCTTCCACACTCTTCTTCTTCTTCTCCGCTTTAGGTTTTGGATGTATCTTTTTTATAGGTCATAGATATTTCTTTTGTTATGTTTTGAATGTTTCTTCTTTTTAGGTTTTGGATGATTCTTCTTAATAGTTTTAAATGTTTCTTTTTCTTAGTTTTCAGATGTTTTTCTTTCTTATATTTTTGGATATTTCATTTTGTTATCTGATACCTCTAAAATTTAAACATCCAAAATCCGGGTAAGAAACATTCAAAATGATGTATTCTTTTTCAATATTTTTTTATTTAATTTTTATTGTATAGTATTAGAAAAAAAATATCTGCTGGTGGTGGACGACGGTTGAGCAACGGATGGTGACAGGTGGCGCAGTGCAGCAGTGCAGTTATGGCATTACACCGTGGCTAAGACAGTTGGAGGTGATACTAAACGGCACGGCTAAAGGATGTGGGAGAGAAGGTACACTACAAGAAAAATACTAAATACCGTCGGATTTAGCGTCAGAGGTTAACGGCTAGTTTACCAGCAGATTTGGCAATAAATTTGTCAGATAAAAATGTTACTGTCGGATACGATTTTCCGAAGATAAATTTGCCAGTAATAATTGGAGAGGAAAAAAGAAAAATTTGCTCGATGATTACCACCGAATTTAGGGGGGAAAATTCGATAGTAAGGTAATTAAATAGAACGCGCCAGTTTGGTCATAGGATGTGTGTGAATTTTTCTGACAGTAAATCCACTGGAAAAATTGATCCAAAATTCATATTTGCGAACTCTTCCCTTCCATTTCTACAATATCATTAATCTCACTTCTCTCTCCTTTCTCTTTCTCTCTCGCCGTCAGCCCCCATCGCCACCATTCGCTGCCGTTTTGCCATCGTTGACCGCTTCCTACGACTCCAGCCATCGTCGCCATTGAGGAGCGTCCACATGGTTTCTGCCATGGAGGAGCTTGTTTCTATCCTGCGAGTTGCTGCTTCTGTTGTTCGCCACTGCCGTCGCTTGCCTCCGTCAGCTGCGATGCTACCCATTCTCCTTCATCCAGGTATATCTTTTTCCCATCCTTCTTCTATTTTTTTGACATTGTTGGCATTTGCTAAATCCTAACCTTATACTTTTTGTGCCTCTATTTTTATCATGTTAATTACTTGCTTGGTTTTTTTAGATTTTATTATGATTCTAGATTTGTTGATTGATGATAAAATTAAGATAGGCATTTTACTTAAAAATGCAGATAATTAAATTGTTTGTAGATGTGAAGCTCTATGACTATTTTATGAAATAGCCCTACTATGCATACAAG
This sequence comes from Arachis hypogaea, assembly GCF_003086295.3. NCBI lineage: Eukaryota > Viridiplantae > Streptophyta > Magnoliopsida > Fabales > Fabaceae > Arachis > Arachis hypogaea. The sequence continues at coordinate 127,848,583 of NC_092055.1, read as the reverse complement.
CCTTTTTGGTAACCAAGTCCAACCAGGTTGGCCCAAGCCCAATAAAAACCAACCTCATATTAGAGTGCGTGTAAATACATGCTCTTCCAACTGTTGAATAGCGCAAATGTCATTATGGAAAATGGTTCTTCTCCCTTGATAAAAACCGCAACGCTCATAATTCAAACCAGGCTCAAAATCTCTCAAAATCGTCGCAAAAAGTCAAGGAAATTTCAAAACTAAATTTGAAATCTTCACCAAGAACACAGAAAGAGAACACGAAAGATTATTAAAGATACTGTTCACTAATCGTCCAGTTTTCTCATTTTTCTCTTTCTCATTTCGATTGAAAAATACTACATAGTGATATTTCCGTTTATTTAGTAAATTCATTTTGTGTTCTTGCGTTGAAGTACGTATTACTGTTCTCATTATATGCTTCATTTGGTGATAACTGTGTTAGGTCGGTATAAAATATTACGTATAGTTTAAGCTATATTTGCATGTGTTTGAGGGATTTGCATCTGTTTTTGTCCATTTTTCAGAAATTTTCTTCTTGATTTGTTATAACAATTCATAGAATTTGGTAGTGCTTCTGGTATCAGTTTATGCATGTTTGATTGAGTTGCATATCTTTTTGACCTCACATTGTATGATGTAATAAAAAAATAATAGCAATATATTTAGTTTGCCTTTTAGTGTATTTGGTTTGTCTTTTAGTGTGTTTTATGTGAATTGAAGTGTAACTAGTGCTGTTGTCATCTTTATATGATAACTAAACAATAGAATATTGTTCTTGTACTTCTGATATTATTTTGTACATATTTCAGTAATTAAATCTATTTTTGTCTATTTTTTAGGAATTTTGTTCATAGATTTGTTGTAACTACCCATAGAATTTTGTTGTAGTGCTATTGGTATTATTTTATGTATGTTTCATTGGGTTGCATATCTTTTTTACCTCACATTATATGATGTAATTAAAAAAATAATAGCAGTATATTTGGTTTGTATTTCAGTGTATTTGGTTTATCTTTCAGTATATTTCATGTGAATTGAAGTGTACCTGGTACTCTTGTTACCTATTAACCTTTTTTTATTCCTTACAGAAAAAATGACAAAAAAACAGGCCCCAAAATATAATGTATGCATATATATGTTTGAACAACTCATTTTTTTTTATATAAATATAGTTTATTTACATGATTCTCATTTATTTACAGAAAAATCATGATCTGAGATGCTCCACAAGATTCATTCATGATAAATACCACAACATGAGTAATGAAAAGAAAATCATTGTTCAAGAACTAGAATTCGGTATTATGATGCGTAACCCTCCCATGAATGTGCCACATAAGCTCTTGAAAGAATTGGCATATTCATTTGATCTGTACAATAACACACTGGACACACGGTATGGTATAATCAAGATCACCCAAGAAAATATAGTACGTAGCTGCCGTTGGTTTGAGTGTATCTGGTAAAAATCTATTTTGTAATATATTTTGTAAATCAAATTTTTGGTGTATTATCAAATTATTTCTGTGTTATTGAAATATTTTTGCTGCTTTTGCAGGGCCAAGCTATCCAGACAAAGTTAATTTTCAAGAACTTAGTGAGGAGAATAAGGAAGTTACTAGAAACTTCCAAGGCAAGACTTTGTTAGAATTAATAACCTCTATAATGGAGATGTGTATTGATAGGGAGGAAAATCGGCTGAAATTCAAGAGGACATTCATCTTCTACATTCAGATGTACTTCTTGTTGTCGACAATGATAAAAAAAAGTTTCTCCAATTCACTTGCCATCCATTCTTTACGTGGACACAATATGTAAACGGAATTGGGGTGGTCATGTGCTCAACTTCCTCATCAATGGTATCAGAGAGCACACATTGCAAAAGAAATATGCTATTAATGGTTGTCTTTACGCTCTGATAATTGTATATTTTCATGAATCCACACACAAAAATAGGTTGGTGCATGCAATTTCTAGACCACCATGGGTGCAACATTGGACTAGGGAGATACTAGTCGAAAGAATAAAAGTTGATATTAAGGATAATATGATAACTCAACAGAATTCTTTCTTTAATTTTAGTGTATTTATTATAAATATATTATGTAAACAGATATTTTTTTGTTTTAGGACATCATGAAAAAAGAATAACTGAGAAAATAACCAAATGACAAAAAGAAGGAAGAAAGGAAGGAAGAAAATAAGAAACAAAAGAAGCCACAAAAGAAGAAGGCTATTTCTTCAAAAAGTGAAATTGTTGCTAAGTCTGAGTCTAATTTTGAACATGACTCAGAGGAGACACAAAAAAGAAGAAAACTACCTAAAAAGAGGTAAATAAGTAAGTATTATTTTTTGGTATATTTTTTCAATTTTATTGTGTTTATTTGCCTGATGATTGTTTGCTTTTCCAGTATGGAATTCAAAAAAAAAAGAACGTTATCGAGGAAAAATCTTCAGAGAAAGAAACTGAATCTGATGATGAGTAAGATTCAGAATCTATCATTGTAATGCTATATATGTTTTACTTTTTTGTCAAAATTTTATTTATTAATAGAATTTTTGCATGTATTGTCAAAAGTGAAGAAAGGAAGTCAGAAAAATAAGATTAACCAAAAAAATCACAAGCCTGCAAAGAAGTAAGTGTTATTTTCGATGTACTTTTATCAATTTTATTGTGTTTATTTGTGTTCATGTCCTATCCCAAAACATAAGCCAGGCCCAAAGCAAAGAAAGCCCAAAAGATTGCTACCGAGTGACCAACCTCCCAAGAGGTCGGACAGAATGCTATAAAGTGATAGCTCCCCCTCGAAGGAGTTATAACTAATCCCTAATATCTCTCACCTACTTCTAGAAGAGAGATCTCAACAACCCTAGATGAAGGGGACGGTTATCCACCACCTATAGTGGAACTACTCCAACGGTAGTTATTAGTTCATCACCTATAAATACATTGACACCCCTCATGTATATTCACGTTATGATCTACTAAAAACCTGCCTAAAGCCCTTGCTAATTTAAGCATCGGAGTCTCTTGCAGGTTCCACCACCCGACTCCTCGCGAGAAACTTGGATAGGCGGCACCTCGACATCAACAAGTCGGACGCTGCCATACAAAGGGATCTGAACCTCACGTTCAGGCCCAAATCAATGTTTCAGATAACCCTCGGAACAATTTGTATGATGATTGGTTGTTTTTGCAGGATGGAATCCAAAAAAGAAGCATGTTATTGAGGATTCATCTTCCGAAAAAGAAACTGAATTTGATGATGAGTAAGATTAAAAAACTATCATTATAATACTATATTTTATTTTCGTCAAAAATTTATTTATTTACAGAATTTTTTGCATGTATTGTCAGAAGTGAAGAAAGCGAGGAAATAAGAAAAAGAATATTGAAGAAAAAAATCAAAAGCCTGGAAAAAAGTAAGTGTTCTCTTTTCGGTATATTTTGTCAATTTTATTATGTTCATTTGCCTGCAGATTATTTACTTTTTTAGGATTGAATCCAAAAAAGGAAACATATTACTGAGGACTCATCCTCCCAAAAGGAAATTGAATATAACAATGAGTAAGATTCAGAAACTATCATTGTAATGCTATATTTTTTTTTATGAAAATTTTATTTATTAACAAAATCTTTTGCATGTACTATCAGAAGTGAATAAATGCAAGAAATAAGAAAAGTAAGGTTGAAGAAATCAAATGATAAGCCTGTACAAAGCATGTGGTGCTTTTCGGTGATTGTGTGTTTTTTTTTTTTGCCTGATGATTCTTTGCTTTTTTAGAATGCAGGAAAAAATTACTGATATTTTAGAAACTGGGCTCCACTCCGCAGAAGCTTACTATGATTCTTCGCAAATGTAAGATTCAATGTCTGAAATTCTTTCTTTGCTAAAATTTCATAAAACCTGATATAATTACTCTAGTTTTGCTGAATAATATTTATTTTATCCTTAGAATGCCACATGTAAATTTGACAAGTAAAAATGATGTTGTGTTTCTAACACAGACAAGCTATCAGAGCAGTGTCAATCAACCAAGTGATAACATGTAATTTTTGTTTCTCTTACCATTTCTTTAATTCTTTTGCTACCATATTCTGCTTCTAATTTCATATTTTTTTTAGAAAAAAAAGTCCTTTAAGATTTTATGCAAGGAAAAAAAGGGAAAAAAAACTACAACTATGTAATTTCACATATAACAAAAGTTGTGTTTTTATTAAATGTTTGCGGTGTAGTTGTGAGATGATTTTGGTGTATTACAGGTTCAAGGAACAAGAAGAAACATTGAATAAACCAGCTCCTGTTTAGAAAAAAATAATAGATAATAATCCTAAAAGACAAATGATTGTTTTTCGAAAACAGACTAATTCTTAATCAGAACTCTTGGACATGTGAGTTTTCCAGTTCACTTTCAATGTTCTATTTATTGAGTTAATCATTTGCACCTGAATGTTTACTCCATATTAATTTTTTTATTTTTGTTTTTCTTAGAGTTTCACTTTAAGTATGTGCTCCTCCTTTGAAAATACCTGCCTCAAGCCCTCCCCAAACTCAACAAACTGCTGAAAAGTCTTTCGGAGAGGAAGATATAGAAGAAGAAACTATTAATACGTAAATATTACATAAAATTTTTTTCTAATTTCGGTGTATTTAGTTTGTTTTTGGTGTATTGCTTCTGATTTGAGGTGCACTTAGTGTTGTTGTCCTCTTTTTGTTGTAACTAAGCAACAAAATATTGATTTTGTCCATTTTGAGGGACTTTGTTGATGTATTTGTTATAACTAGCCTATAGAAATTTGTTGTAGTGCTTCTGGTAACATTTTGTGGATGTTTTATTGAGCTGCATATCTTTTTAAATAGCAGTATATTTAGTTTATATTTTGATGTATTTCATGTGAATTGAGGTGTACTTAGTTTGGTTGTATTAATTAAATTCCTTTTCTGTAATCCTACAGTCTTCCACAACCTCAACAACCTGCTACAAAGTCTCCAACAGAGGAATATACCAAAGAACAACCTCAACAACCACAACAAGAATTTCATGAGGAAGTAGCTCCTAGTAATGTGTAAGTTCTACTTAATAAAATTCTTTTTCAATATTTTCTATGTATTCTTAAACTATTTTATGTCTCACCATGAAGTCATACACCCGCTCAAGTCATGAATGATGGAATAATATTGGTTACCAATGCTACATTGAAGAATGACTTTTCTGTACCATCATTTAGCCTTGGCTTCTCTCAATCAAGTGAGAAAGCTACAATCACTCAAGAGGGTGAACCACCAACTGACAAGGGAACATCTCAAGATAGTCCAATATTGGTGAAAAAATTGGAAGAGATAGTTAAGGTCATAAATACTGGGGTTGCAGCAGCATTAAATTATGCTAAGTAAAAAAGTCCCTCACTAGAAAAGGTGTAGCCTACACTGAGCTTCCGTGACAAGTTAAAAACTCGCATGAGGCAAAAGGAAATAACAGACGATCTTAAGGAGAGCTTTTATTGGGTCTCAAATATCAAGACTTATGATAATGGATACTCTAATGAGTGGGAGATGATTTTTAAGCTGAAGCAAGAATCTCATCTGAAAATAACCAAAATGCACTTTAATTCTTTAAAAGCCAAATCAGATATCGAAAATCTCGTAATACTAAAATAACATTAATGATTTTCTTATGAGTTGTGCCATATATGTATTAAGTTTGGGGTTTTATTTTCATAGGTTGTCTCACCAATATATCAAATTCTAAATAACAAAAAATTGAAAGATTTAAAAAATTCATATATTGTTTCCCTCCTGATATTGTGGTAAGCTATAGTACATTGAAATTTCGGTGTATTTTCAAAATATATTGTTTGTTATAACTATTTCTTTCGGTGTATTATACAAATTTTGCAGAATGCCATGTTGGCGAGTCATCAGGACAAGTTCATTCATCCAAAAACTAACAAGTCCTTCCAGATTAAAGACTATCAAGACTACATCCCTTTTCTAGACAAGAAAAAGCTTGCATCACATCCATTTGTAAGCTTTCATTTATAAAGCTTCTTAAATAATTCTTACATTAGGTGCTAATTAAACTAAAAAATTGTTCTCTCTAACCAAAATTCATATATTTTTCCCAGTTTGCTATGCGCAGTATTGGTGGATATGGATAGCGAATGTTGAAAAGAAAAATTTTATGTCCTTGACCCATTAAACAAAAAATCTCCTTCGGAAGACATAACATAATAAATTTGTTGTAAGTTGTTTATTTGATACAAATTTCCATTTTCTCTATAGATTCTCTTGTTTCTGTCTGTTTGAAATAAGGTTCACAGGTAGTTCTTTGGAAAAAAATATAAATTCTATAATACACTGAATTTTTTTCCAAATGCACCGAAAACTATTTAAATAAATACCGAATTCTGTAGGTTGAAATTATTCATTTCGGTGTAATTTGGTATTAAATATAGAGTTTCTTATACTTGACTTGTTTTGGTTTTTCGGACTTCATAATTTCACAAATTAGGGTGTTTGCCAGAAGAAAACCTTTGATAGACAAGGATGAACATCAGTGGGCAGTGTAAGAACTGGAGTTTTTCACGTAAAATTATTTTAATAAAATAATTTTAGTGTCCAGAATAGATTCAAAATCTAGAAGTTTTAATTTGAAAATTTAAAGGTGAAGTTTGATTTTAGTAAATTTTTTTGAGTTGGAAAATGTATCTTCTTCGAAAAGTTCCTGTAAAAATGCGTACTGGCGCTTAAGCCGACAGTACCGGCTCTAGTATGTCCAGTACCGCGTATTTTGGAAAATAAGATTTTGAAAAATTGATTTATTTTTTTTGAAAAGGCAAAAATAATTTAGAATTGAAAATCGGACACTAATCTTAAAGGTTTTGGCCCAAAGTGGGCCAAACGGACCTAAAACGCTAACGGGTTGGACCGGATCCAAACCGGACACAAAGCCCAACATATATAAGTGAGTAAATGAGCCAAAAAAGCTCATTTCAGTACAAAGAGAGAGAGAGAGAGAGAGAGAGAGAGAGAGAGAGAGAGAGAGAGAGAGAGTTCGGATAGGGTGAAGAGAGGAGAAGAGAGATGATACTATTCACATCCACTTTCCAGGAGCCATAACTTGAGCTACGGAATTCCGATTGACAAGCCGTTTGCGGTCACGTGAAGCTCTCATCAAACTCTACGTTTTTATCTAAGCAAACCTGGTAAGAAATTGCGTCTCAATCTCCAGTTTCCAGCCCTAGAATTCTGCATTTTTTGGGTTATAGTTTTGAGTATATTTTGTGGTTTTGCTTGTTTAGGTGATCTCTAGTAGCGGATAATTGTTGGAAATTGCCCCAATCCTCTTTGGATAAGGTAAAGTGACTCATAAACCCTTGTAGTGTTGTATGTTGTGGTTTCTAGGTTTTGATTTTGGTGATATATGTGTTGTTAGTTTGAGCTTTAGTGCTTTTTGGAGTTGTCTTGGCTTTTTGGTGGTTTCGTGTGTGGAAGATAATCGGCCAAGGTATGGTTTTAGTTTTTTTTATATAATATGTAATGTTTCTGGATACCTAGGCTAGTTGACCCTAAGATAGGATTGAATGATATTGGTGTATGAATAATTATATGTGAATTGATGTAATTGTTGGTGGTATTGGATTATTGGTGTTGATGAATATTGATGGTGATTAGTTATATTGATGAATAATGAGGATTATGAGAACTTAAGGTAATAAGTTAATGTAAAATGTTTGTGATGGTTTGGAGTAAAGGATATTGATGATTGTGATGTGTGATGACATATGTTAATGATAATTTTGGATTTTGAATCTTGTGATTGATGTTGTGTTAAGGTTGGTGGGTTATTGATGGTGTGTAAGGTTGGTGTTGGATGGCTTTATGATAATTATGGGTGGTAAGTGAAGTATTTATGTATGAGGAATTATTGAAGTTGTTAGTGTTGTTAAATAATGTTGATTGTATGATGTATGATGAATTTGGATAAGTAATATTGTTGATTATTGATATGGAGTATGAAAGAGATTGATGATGAAGATTGATAGTAATAGAATGATGATTGATGAGTGTGTTGGTGGAGGAATGATTATAGTATATATAATTGATATTTAAGAATGAGAATAATGAAATGTGAAGGAAAATTTGGTATGAAGGATGAATTGTGACACAAAGGGTGAGTTATGAGGTAAAGTGGAGTTTGGTATGGTTTTAATTTGATTTTGGTTGAGATTTTGGAAAGTTGAAAACTTGTGACTTTTTGGTAAAAAGGGATTTTTGGTAAACTTTGACAGATCATAACTTGTGCCTCAGTTTTCAAAATTTGTTGAAACTTATTAAAACTTAAAGTTCATTGAAAAGTCTTCAAATTGATGTAAAGTTTGTAAAATTTGGATTTTTGTAGAGGAAGTTATGATCATTCAAAGTTTGGTGTCCAAATCTGAAATTCTGCAATGTTGCAAAATTTTGTGATTTCTGGTTTATGTGCGCACGCACAGCCATGTGCGCATGCACACCCCGTGAAAATTTAAAACCCATGCGCACGCACAGCCTTGTGCGACGCACACACGGAGAAATGGCTACTGATGGGTGCGCTAGCACGCCCTGTGCGCACACATAACCAATGAGGTTTTACAACCTGTGCGCATGCACAGACCTGTGCGCACGCACACATTGGAAGGTACATTCTGTTGAGGACGTTCGCACGTCTTGTGCGAGCGAACAGAATTAAAAAATTTCACACTCGTGCGTACGCACACCTCTATGCTTACGCGCACTTTTTAAAACCTCCTTGGGCGTGCGCACGCACACCCCTGTCCATACGCACATGCGCGGTTTTCAACCAAAATCTTGTTTTTAACTGTTTCACCTTCCCAACAAGCTTGTAAACTTCTGTGACACATATTTAAGACTCTTCGGCTTATTTTCGGGTATCAAAACAATGGAAGGGTCCTAGGAGATTTAAGTTGGGTTTTACTTTGAAAAGTTAGAGAACGGAGGTTTAGGTTTCTGATGTATTGATGATGAGTTGGGTTGAGAGAGAAGGAAGAGTAGTGAACTTGGTGATTACTGACAACGAATTGAGAAACTGATGAACTAATGAGTTCAGAATGGAATTAAGAACTGATGATGGTTATTATGAGTTTGATGGATATTGAAGGAAAGTGTGTCAGGTACTATATCCTTGGAATGTTGAGAAATGACAATTAAAAGTGATTTGAGATGAGAATAGTGATGACTGGTGATGATTTGAGGTCAATGGACTTGTTGGATGTGGATAGTGTGTCAGGCACTATATCCTTGGAATAATAGTGTGCCAGGCACTATATCCTTGGAATGATTTATGATGAAATAGATGTTGTTGTTGTGTTCCTTCTCTGCCGCAAGAGTGTGACAGGCACTATGTCCTCGGAACGATAGTGTGACAGGCACTATATCCTCGGAACAAAAGCGTGCCAGGTGCTATATCCTCGGCCGTGGCAGAAAGGCGACATCCGAAAGGATGTGTCGGGTTGGCATTCATAGACCGACAAGTGATATCACGAGCCAATAGGACAGGCATTCATCATGTGCATCTACTATGTGTTTTGTTTGCTTTGCCTAATTGCATCTTTTGCCTAAATGAATAATATGCTTATTTGCTAGTTGTTTTACTTGCTGTACATGTATATTACTTGTGTTTTACTTGCTTGTATTATTTGTGTTTGTCTGGTGCTGAGGAGGTTAGGTAGGCGGTAGCGAGGGGATCGCACGGAGGTTACGTTAGCGAAGGCTGTGGGATACAGCGGTATGATTAGTATTAGTTAGAATTCTCCTAAGTTTAGATAACCCTGTTTATGGTTTAAGTTCTTTATTTATTTAATTTATTCTAAGCTTGAATATCCGTATTTGATGTGAAGTTCTAGGATTGCCTTCGGCGTCCCGGAGCCTTACATCTTACTTATTGGGCACTGTTACCATACTGAAAACCTCCAGTTCTCATACCATATTCTGTTGTTATTTTTCAGATGCAGGTCGCAATCCACCTCGGTGAGTTGTTTTGGTGGTGACAGAGCGGAGGATCTCTATCCGTTTTTGGAGTCTTTTTGCTTATTTTGTATTATCTCTCACTTTTGTATTTACTTTTGCTTAGAAGCTTACTTTGAGAGAAAAACTTGTATAAGTTGTTTTTAACTTTTAGATGTCTGTATCGTCTGTATATAGCTAGCCGGCTTAAACTCCGCGAGCCGTGGCTAGATCTTCATACTATTATACTCTTATATTTTGCTATATTATATCTATTCCTTGTGCGTTAAGTTGTAGCTTCATGAGTACGTTTTGCGCTTTTCAAATCCTGTTTATTTTGAGCTGTATCCTTCATCGGGCTTCTAGAATATATTACTCCTTCTATATATCATATGTAAAATCTTTAGACTTGTCGTAACCTTTGATTAACCTTTGCCTTACGATGTGAGGTAAGGCTTAGGGTAATTAGGGTGTTACAGGCGGCAAATAAAGTATCAAATCTTTATATTTAATAAATTTTACTGTATTTTTTGTTATTGTCCTATTTTAATGTGTTATTTTATTTTTGTGTTTAGATGGGATTGTGCAATGTATGAGATGATATGGCTAGAGATAATTGATCCGAAAAAGATCAAAAAATAAAAAATATTCATGGAAGAATTGGAAATAGGTAACTATCTTTAAAAATAGAAAACTCTTTGTTACTAAATTAACAAAATTTAATAAAGAAATTTTTTTAAATTGTAAGAATAAGTTGATCATTTTGGAGTCAAATATGCTTCACTCATTCTATTTGAGGAAATGAATCAACTCAGAGACAAAGACATTCAAGAATCTGAAGTCATCAGACTATCTAAGCCGTCTGCTGTATTATTAAGTCCTTACTGTATATTGGAATCAGAAAATATTGATAGTAAATAGTTTGAATATTATAAATCGTTAAGAATTTCTATACTGATTGTGTACTGAATTCTTTGTGCAATGTATAGTTCAAACAAACACATACTTTTAGGTAGCGTTTGTTTTAAGGTACTGAGACAGAGACTGAGAGACTGAGACTCAGTATCATGTTTGTTAGTTTAGAGATTGGTACTAAAATTTCTGTCTCTGTCTTTAAAATTTCAGTATTTCAGTACCTCCAAAAAGTAGGGACACAGGGAACTGAATTTTTTAGAGATAGAGACTGAAACTTTAATAACATTTTATACCTAAAATACTTTCATTTCAATTAATTAATTCCAATTTTACCCTTTGTGCAAATTAAATTAGAGTTTCATTCTTGTTTCAATTTCTGTCCCCCATTTTGCACCAAACAGAATACTGAGATTTATTTCAATCCCTGTCTCTTAGTCTCTGTCTCTCAGTCTCAGTCTTTCTGTCTCTGTCTCTCCACCAAACGCTACCTTAATCTTTGTAAATATTCAATTCAAGCTTTTTATAAATTTTTTTTGCAAAATTAAACTTCTATGAACATGTCTGTACTATATTGAAATGCTGTTAATCTGAATGAATCCAGAAAAAGAAGAATAAATTCTATAATAAACCGAATTGCTTCCCAAATACACCAAAAACTAATCAAATAAACACCAAATTCTGTAGGTTGAATTTCTACACTGCTTAAGTATTAAATTGTCTGTATATTTAAAACAAACAAATTCCATCAAATAATTGAAAAAACTAATTTCAAAATATGGTAAAATAGAACAAAACAAGAAAATATATATACTAAACCTCATTTTCATTAAAAAAAGAACATTACGTAAATTACACCAAAATTGTGTTAAATAAAAAAGAAATAGATTCATAAAAATATCGAAAATCTATCTTATTCTCTTGAATCTCTGCACTAATAATTCATAATATGTCCATAATAATGGCTGAAATTTGACTGTACTATTGAACCACCATTAAAAAGGTTCAACTACAAAAAGTAAATCATATATTAGCAAAAGTATTAACATGTACAAACTCAATTTATCCTGTTTAAAAAATATCACTTTTACCTAACTTAGAGCTTTTTTTCTTTGCAGTATTTGCAATCTATTTTTCCGTGTTCGATTCCAATCTATTTTTTGGACGTCTTCTTGTTCTCACCCGTGGAGGGATTTAAAGCTTGTTAATATCCAACGAAGCATCGTCGTGGAAAAACGAACATTTTTCTTTGCTTTTGGCTTTGTGTTCTTGCATCTCAACCATAGAATTATTATAAGCATGGTGCAGAATCCCAGTCAACTCCTCAAATTCTGATACAAATTCACAAATATTTTGTGACCGAAACACCAAATCATCAAATCTCCTACTTTTTGGCTCCAGCAAAGGCTCGTCGTGGCTGCTCTTGATATGTGTGTGCCTTCTCTTTACGTTATTACTCCATCGTTTCAATATATATCTTAGTGTCACTTTATTTACTCACTCAAAACTTAACGCGCTCAAAGAGTGACGGCACAATATCCCTTTTGACTCGAATAATAAGCGTTGGCATTAAAATTCACATGATATCGCATCGTATGTAACTACAAACTTGTTGAATGTTGAGTTAAAAACCTGTTCTACAACTTCATATACCGTATAACCTAGAGCGGACTGTGTTGATTTTGTGATGCAATTCACCTTTCTTCTGAATTGTGCTTGGATTTTCCTGAAATTCTCGTGAGTTATACACATTCTGAAATTGAAGCTTCTATTAAGAATTTTGTTGCACATGGTATGACGGTATGAAAATATGCTGCATCTCTCTCTCTCTCTCTCTCTCTCTCTCTCTCTCTCTCTCTCTCTCTCTACTTCCTAGGCAATTATCATAGTGTTTGATGAATTGGATAAATGAGCTGTTGTACGTAATAAACTTGTTAATAAAAAGCATGCATGCTCCCGCTCCTTTATGTGCTTCTCATCCTGTCCCAAAAGTGATGATCGAGATAAACTGGAATCCATAAATGACAATATTCGAAAAGCTCTAAAAGATAGAAAATACCTAAATCAGAACCAAAATGCACCAAAAGACATACAGTTTGACACCTCTATTGCACAAGCAAAACACATAAATATCCACACACTAAAAGTAATAACATCAGTTAATCCTAATAAAGACACCATTACCTGAAAGTCACTTGTTGTCCCCAATACCATACTTCATCAGAAAATCATTCCAATTCCTATCAAATGATTCTTTTGTAAAAGAGTTCCAAACAACATGACTCATTTCGTGTTCAATTTTTTCATGTCGCTTGTAGCCATTTAATTTACTTGGGATCTTCTTCATGATATGCCAAATACACCATCGATGAATTGTTGTGGACATACAAGCCTCAATAGCCTTTTGCATTGCTGTGCATTGATCAATAACAATGCCTTTCGGAGCTTTTTCTCCCATGCAACAAAGCCAACATTCAAATAACCATTTGAATGATTGAATATCCTCATTTTTCAATAAAGTACATCCTAGAAGTGTTGGCTGACCGTGGCGATTCATCCCAACAAAAGAACCAAAAATCAGATTATACCTGAATACAACAACACAGAAATAAAACATATATACCCCAAAAAAACTATCTATATACACTGAAAGTATTTCAAAATACATATAAATCAGAATGACATATTACCTGTTTGTATTATAAGTGGTATCAAATGGAATAACATCTCCAAAATACTCACAGGCAGCCATACTTCTTGCGTTGGCCCAAAAAACAATCTTAATTGACTGATCAACCTCAAGTTCAAGATCGAGAAAGAAATTCTGATTCTTCTCTTTCATTCTTAATAAGTATTTCCCAAATTCTTTTGCATCCTCTAGTTTCGAAACATTCCACACTTCTCTCGTGATGTAATTTCTCACTTTTTTCAATAAAACTTAATTCATGATGACCGTCTGCTGCTGCAACAAATGATTGATATATTTTGCTTGGTCTAATTCCGGCTTCCTCGTTATTCTCTATTGTACATCATACAAACATGCTTCATTGGCTGTGTTGTTTAAGCATCTCTACTTGATTTGGACAACACGGATGTGAATGATGTAACACAACCTTCAAAATGATCCAAACACCAATGTCCTTCAATATATGTATATAAATTCTTACAGGACAATTTAATCCACCTGAGGGATTTGTCTTCTCAGTTGGAGATATGTTTGATTTTCATTTCCCCTCTCTGGTACATGTAATCAATTGTTTCTTAATTTTATTTTCGTTCTTATTTGTGTTCTAAATTTTCGTAAAAAAATTATGCAAGTTTAGAATAATCTTTGTAGAATTTTTCAGCTTCTTTAAACGTGTTAAAAGTCATCCCAATCTTTGGAACAAGCTGCTCATCAACATCATACAGAAATTAAAAATGCACCGAAATTGTTCCAAAATACACTATATTTGAATCTAAAAATACACCGAAACTTTGAATAAAACAGATTCATCAACTAGATTAACTAACAAACAAACACCTAGATTCAACTACAAAATCATAAACAACTAACAAACTACATTAACTAGATTAAAACCACACCTCACTAGTTGATTCGATTCAAAATAATAATACAATTTGGCCTAGTTTAATTGAAAGTCTGAACCTAAAAATACATCGAAAGATTACTAAAATACAACAATTGATAAATAGAAATACACTGAAAAACACCGAAACTAGAATGAGACAAATTCATCACAATAATAATTCAGATTCAGAACTCCTATATTACATTCAATTCAAACTATCAACCATGGACAATAATTCTCAAAGAAAAAAATAACATTATTTACCTACAGAATTATAAACTACTAACAAACTACATTAACTAGAATCAAACCAGACCTCAGCCACTTGATTCGATTCAAAACAATAATCCACTTTGCTCTGGTTCAATTGACAGTCTGAACTTGAATCTTCATTATCTTCGACAACAAAATACCAATTCAAACCTGATTTCACAACTTGATTTCAAAAATATTGATCCAAATCTTTAAATCAAATAAAACAGCATTGAACTTGAATGAAAAAAAATACAAAGACCGAAGAGAACATAGAGAAGGAAGAGAAACATAGAAAATGCAAAGATATAACAGAACGTAGAGGTGCAAAAAATGCTGAGAAAATTTGAGAAAGGAAATGAAATTTGCATGAAAAAGGCAGTTATATATATTCACACGTTGAGTCAAAAATTTGTTAGAAATAGTGGCGCATGGAGGTGAATTAGGTCAAAGTTACTTGGTTGGACTTGATTGGTTAAATAATTTGGATGTAGAGATTAATTGTTTATGAAATGACCAAATTATTTGAGAAATTTATTTTTTGAAATACCATGTTCGGAGAAAAAATAACAAAAAACTGAAAATGTACAGAACTTAATCCAAGTTATTGTAGAAAATTCAAGTACTCAAAATGGGGTAACTTCTAAACTTGTTGTTTTGATTTGCAAAATATAATAATGAATAAAATAATTTAACATTAGAGCGGCTATAAATTCAAGGTTATATAGTAAACGATCAAAATCTATTTTTTAGCAATCTTCAGTAGATTACTCAGCTTATCTGTGACTTTTTGTGTATGTATTTAGCGAAAGTGTGAATGATTTTTTTTCATTTGGAAAATCTTATTCCATGTAAGGTGACTGTTGTTAATCCTATATATATAGTTTACACTGTATAGAATGTGGCAGTTTTCACTTACTGCTAGAAATTAAATAATTATCATCAGTAGTTGTAAAGTACTTGCAAAATTGTATTTTGTTAGTCATCCATTATGATGGAACAAAGTTGTGTCTAAGTTTGGATAACATGGTATTCAATTGAATTTTAATCTAAAACTAATTAACCTTTACTTGATTATAAGTTTTATTTAGCCTAGGTACAAGATGGATAATATAAATGAAGATATTTAATTGAATGAATATATTAAAGATTGTATCATAAGCACCAAATTGCATCTGTATGAGTTTCGTTACTGAACTAACTACGTCTCTTATAATTTATTTTGTTCAATTTAGTTCTAGTTTATTATCTTTATCTACATCTATAATTTTAATTTGGATTGATTTTAAAATACAAGCAACATCTTTCATTTAACAGCCACCTATACAGTCTCTCATTGTCATAGCTCATTAAAGATTTTTTTTCCTAATCTGTTTCTTAAACTAGGTAGTATGCTACCAGAAATTACATTCTGAAAAACAAATAAAGGATCTTTTGAGGAAAAAGAATTACAAGAGAGCGGTATCTTTAGCAGAGGAGCTTGAGGTTGAAGATAAAATGCCGAAAGCTTTGCTCCCATTTCTTCATACTCAAGTGGAATTTTTGTTATCTTTTTACTTAAATTTTGATATTAGAATTTCTTTGTGAATTTTTACCTACAAATTATAGACAAATTATTATAAAAAATTGTAAAATTTTGAATTTTGTCAATTTAGAAATTATTAAATTTAAATATTTAAAATTATATATTAAAATTTCAAATATTTTTTTCAAAAAAAATAAAGTTTAAGTTTACCGCCGGTAACTATCAATTTAATTATTAATAATAAATAATATATTACCGTTGGATTTATTGGGGGGAAAAATCTGACGGTAACAAGCTCTAGAATTTTCCAAATAAAGTTTATATCTGCCGGTAATTAATGACAGATGAAAAATCCGTTGGTAAACAGTTACTAGCGAGGTTTATACCGAAAAATTTATTCCGCCGATAAATCCAATAACTTTCCTGTAATGGTAAAAGATTTTGTAGTTGTTTTTATACTATAAATAATGAGAGTAAAAGTGAGATTAGGATTACTCTTAATTTAGGATTGTGATTTTTTTTTCGATTGAGCTTCTTTTGCAATCTATATACTGATTGGCTGATACCCCAAATTGATTATTTAACAAAATTGTATGTTAATTACTTAAAAAATCACGTGAAATAGACTTAAAATCATGAGAAAGTATGACAAAGATATTTAATGATAGTTTCAAAGTGAATAAATAGTCATCTGCTCGAAAGATTTTGTTTTTCACAAAATGACACACACACACACACACTCTCTCTCTATATATATATATATACCTTTTTTTATGATTTCTCTCCGTCTCTATCGCCATCTCAACCTCCTCCATTATTCTCTCTTTGTCTTTACCTCTTTTATCGTTCTTTTCTTTTCTGATGATTTCAATCTATTGTTGTCGATTACGATTTTGGATGTATGACGGTAATAAAGGTATTTAGATTTGATGTTTCATGGTTGAAGTTGAGGGTGGTAGGAGATAGCAACAGTGGGGTGGAGTGCAATGGTAATGGCAGTGATGATGATGGCGATACCAATGAATAAGAGCCATCAAGATAGGGTGGTGGTGGAAGAATGAGGATAATGGAGATAAGATTATGATAATAAAAGAATAGGGTAAGTTAGTAATTTTATTAAAATTTAACTATTGAATAGATAAATTAACCGTTAACTTAATATTTGGATCATTTTATCAAATAGAATATATTTTTTAAAATTTATTTTGTTATTAACATCTTTTGGGTATTATTTTATTAAAATCGAAATCTTTTTAGTAACAAAATAGCTATTTATTCTTTCTTTTTTTTGTGTCTAAACATAGAAAGAAACAAAGCAAACTCTATCCTATATCTGAGCGGATGATTTGCTGGAGATCAATACAAGGCTCAGACCAAATAACATGATTAGAGTTACTCTTGGCACCATATCTAGCCATCCAATCCGTAGCTTTGTTTGCTTCCCGGGACACCCACTCAACGTGAATAAGCCAAGGACAAGATAAAAGCTCCTAAATCTTGTGAACCAAATCTGTTACTTCAGATGAATATCTATTTGTTAGATCATGCATGATAAGCAGAATGTCAAGACAATCCTTTTCACATATAATATCCTTCAAATCGCAATCCCAAGCTAAAACCAACCCCCTCTAAGCAGTAAATAATTCACATCTGATGATAGACCAGGGGAAATGCTTCCAGAGCAGCCCGAGATCCAATCTCCCTTAGAATCTCTAATTATACACCTAAATCCCGCTAAATTTGAATCCAGATATAAGCTTGCATCACAATTAACTTTAAAACTGTTGTCGGACGGTGGTTCCCAACACAGGCAATTTTGGAGAGACCTAAAGATATTGTTTCGATTCCTGTAAACCTGTAAGTCTTTGGCGGTAATTCTGACTAAGGCAACAACCTTGTAGCCTGTCCAAGGGTTGTCAGTATTGAATATGTCATTGCACCTATATCTCCATACCCACCAAAGCCCTGCACCAAAAGACGCCTCATTGTTAGCCAAGGCCTTTCGAAACCACTCTTCAAGAGCAATACCAGCCGTTGAGTCCAGGATACTAGGATCCAACATATTTCAAATTGCCTTTGATCATTCACAGTCTCTAAGGCAATGCTCCATAGTTTCCTGTGCCTTGTTACATCTCTTACACATATCTAAAGAAGCTAAATGCCGCTTGAATAGAAAGGTCTCAGTTGGTAAAGTATCATGTAAGCCAAGCCACATAGTAAATTTGAACTTCTCCAAAATGTTTGTATTCCACAACCAGTTCCAGTTACTATTGGCATTCCAATTTAAGACTTTCTCTAATAACCATCTATAACCCTCACTTGCACTATACTTTTTTGTTGCTGCAGGCCACCACTCCCACTGTGGCTCCAACTCAGTCGAACTAGGATATCACAGACCACGAATAAACGATTTAATCTCATGCGGAATAGGCATGGTAAAACTATCAACCTCCCAAGTCACCCCTTTCCACAAGTCAGCCACTACGAAATCTAATTCAGAAATATGCACATAAGGAACAAAGTTGTAAATCTTACCAAAAGGAGTCTGATGAGCGGATAATTTATACGCTTTTTGGCATTGTTTTTACATAGTTTTTAGTATGTTTTAATTACTTTTTATTATATTTTTATTATTTTTTATTCAAAAATCACATTTCTGGACTTTACTATGAGTTTGTGTGTTTTTCTATGATTTCAGGTATTTTCTGGCTGAAATTGAGGGACCTGAGTAAAAATCTGATTCAGAGGCTGAAAAAGGACTGCAGATGCTGTTGGATTCTGACTTCCCTGCACTCAAAATGGATTTTTTGGAGCTACAAAAATCCAATTGGTGTTCTCTCAATTGTGTTGGAAAGTAGACATCCTGAGCTTTCCAGCAATATATAATAGTCCATACTTTGCTCGGATTTTGACGACGCAAACTGGCCTTTAAATGCCAACTTCCTGCCCTATTCTGGCGTTAAACGCCAGAACTGAGTTACAAGCTGGAGTTAAACGCCCAAACTGGCACCAAAGCTGGCGTTTAACTCCAAGAAGAGTCTCTACACGTGAAAGCTTCAATGCTCAGCCCAAACACACACCAAGTGGGCCCTGGAAGTGAATTTTTGCACTATCTGCACTTAGTTACTCATTTTTTGTAAACCCTAGTGACTAGTTTAGTATAAAAACTACTTTTAGAGATTTATTTTGTATCCAGTTTTCATATTTCAAAGCTGAGACCATTGTACACGTTTGGGGGCTGGCCATTCGGCCATGCCTAGACCTTTTTCACTTATGTATTTTCTACGGTGGAGTTTCTACACCCCATAGATTAAGGTGTGGAGCTCTGCTGTTCCTCATGAATTAATACAAAGTACTATTGTTTTTCTATTCAATTCAAGCTTATTCTTATTCTAAGATATTCATTCGCACACAAGAACATGATGAATGTGATAATTATGTGACACTCATCACCATTCTCACCTATGAACGCGTGCCTGACAACCACTTTCGTTCTACATGAAAACAAGCTTGAATGCATATCTCTTAGCCTCCATTCCAAAAGATCAGAGTCTTCGTGGTATAAGCTAGAATTATTGGCGGCCATTCTTGAGATTCGGAAAGTCTAAACCTTGTCTGTGGTATTCCGATTAGGATCTGGGATGGGATGACTATGACGAGCTTCAATCTCGCGAGTGTTGGGCGTAGTGACAGACGCAAAAGGATCAATGGATCCTATTCCAACATGAGTGAGAACCGAAAGATGATTAGTCGTGCGGTGACAGCGCATTTGGACCATTTTCACTAAGAGGACGGACGGTAGCCATTGACAATGGTGATCCCCCAACATACAGCTTGCCATAGAAAGGAGTATGAATGATTGAATGAAGGCAGTAGGAAAGCAGAGATTCAGAAGGAGCAAAGCATCTCCATACGCTTATATGAAATTCTCACCAATGAATTACATAGGTATCTCTATCTTATTTTATATTTTAATTATATTTTAATTATCAATATCCTATAACCATTTGAATCCGCCTGACTGAGATTTACAAGATGACCATAGCTTACTTCAAACCGACAATCTCCATGGGATCGACCCTTACTCACGTAAGGTTTATTACTTGGACGACCCAGTGCACTTGCTGGTTAGTTGTGCGGAATTGTGAAAAAAGAGTTGAGATTACATTCGTGCGTACCAAGTTTTTTGCACCGTTTTAGAGATCACAATTTCGTGCACCAGAGTCTATTCATCATACCAAACTGATTTGTGGACATCCCCAATATTCCAATGAAGCCCTTCCTTGAGATGCTCATAGACACTAACAATGTTCTTCCAGGTAGCCGATGAAGAATTTCTACTGTTTCCGCTCATACCAGACTGATTCCTGAGATATTTATACTTCAGAACCTGCACCCACAACTTCTCACTATTATTTAGACAATCTCATACCAACTTTCCCAGAAGCGCCATGTTAGCACAGGAAGTATCCCTAATACCCAATTATTCTGTCCTTTTAGGAGTTATGGCGACCTCCCACCTGACCAGAGGCAACCCTATCTCGGTCGCTTGGTCTTTCCACAAGAACTGTCTCATCAAGGAATCAATTTTATTACATGCATACTTCGGGAGAAGAGAAATTTGCATTTCATAAACCGGGATAGAGGTCATAACCGATTTAACAAGACAAAGCCTCCCTGCCTTATTCAGCAGGCATCCTTTCCAACTGGAGAGCTTCCTCAAAATTTTTTCAATAACCTCCTGAGCCGTCCTCCTGGAAGTTCTGGCATGGCCGATGTTAATTCTCAGGTATTTACCCAAATCATTGCAGAACCGGATGTTAGAGACCCCTGAGAGAACCTTTTTTCTCCTCTCTGACACCCTCTTGGAACACTGGGCCTTTGACTTATAAAGATTTATCTTCAAACCTGACGCTCTAGAAAACAAGTCCAGGCAGTGCATAACCTCTATTACTTGAGCTTTCGATGCCTTACAGAAAAGTAAAAGATCATCTGCAAACATCAAATGAGAAAGTTGAGGTCCATTCCTAGAAACCGCTACCAGGTTCCACGAACCTTGGAAAACTCTATGAGAGATAAAGCAGGCAAGCATTTCCATACAAAGTACAAATAGATAAGGAGACATGAGATCTCCTTGCCTCAACCCTCTTTTTGTATTAACATTTTGGAGTCTGTTCCTATTCCACAAAACTGCCATAGAAGAGAAAGTCGCACAATTCAATATAAGATTAATGGTAGCCTTTGGATCTATTTATTCTTTTAAAATTATGAAGAGAATTCTACATTAACTCTTTTAAAAAAAATAGACGTCGTACGAAAACCTTTGCAAAAATGCTCTCGACTATGAAAATTAGAAATTATTATATATTTATATTTATTACTTTATATTTTTTAATAAAGTTATCAATTATTGAAAAATTACCAGTAATCATTGTATTTTTATATTTTTATTTGCATTTTAATTATAAATAATAATCTAATTTGATTATAAATAATACAATTAAATATATGATTGTTCTATATTTTCAATATGTATCAATTTACGGTGGACATCAAATTGATAGTTAAATTTTAGATCATTTATTGGACAAAAAACATATATATGCAAGTTTCATGTAAGCTTAGCTAATTTAAGATTGTAATAGTTCATATTGAGACATATCCTAGCTGGTTGAAAGATTTGCAACATACTAATTATATATCTTATTTTGGTTCATCACATGCAACTCGCCAAAAAATCTTTTACAAATTCTGCAAAGTGAAACCACCCCCCCCCCCCCCTTTCTCTTTTTCTTTCCCTTACAGTGTTATGTTATTCTTAGTATAAAAATCTTTGCATTACGAGACTAATAATAGGGATCAAATTTATAGATAAAAATTGTTTATATCCTGACCCAATATATAAGTCAAGTCTAATAAAATTAAGAGGTCTAATTAAAAAGAATGGCCTTATGAAGCCCTCATCTATGTAGAAGAGGTCGAAACAGCTCGATACAGGCAGTTCACACTTGATTAAGTGAGTAACCGCCTCTCAGAATCTCTCATCTACTTCTAGAAAGGAGATCTCAACAACTCTAAGATAAAGGGACGGTTATCCATCATTAGAAGTGGAACTACATCAAACGGTGGTTATTGGCTCATCTCCTATAAATACCCTGCTTAATCCCTTGCTAACTTAAGTATCGTATCTTACAGGTACCACCCCCCATCTATTCAAACACACACGTACAACTCGGACGGTGGCTCCCAGACGTGAACAAGTCGGAGACCACCATCCTTCAATGTTTGAGCCTTTCGTTTGAGCCCAATCATCCGATTTTAGGTAAACCTCGGAATAGGAGCACTAAATTTTTCCGCATAAAATCTGTAATTCAGAAAAGGTGAAATAAGATTCGTAGTTTGTTGGATAGTGATGGATCTCAATTGCCTTGGAGACATGCCTATATTAGAGTTACTTATATCCATTAGTTTAGATTAAATAGTGTTTAATTCTAAATTATAGTTTAGCATATGTAAAAGATATTAAATAAAATTAAACTCTAAAAATTTATTCTTATTATAATTATGTTAGACTTATATTAAAAATGAGCCACTAAATTAATTATTTATATAAAATATATATTAAAATATAATATATATTAAAAATAACTTAAATAATATATATATATATAATAATTAATTTTTTTAATGCACATAATATTTTTGTTTTGGTTTAATTATTCTGTTGGTCCTTATAGTTTTGCAAAATTTTCAATTAGGTCTCTATACTTTTTTTCCTTTTAATTAGGTTCCTATACCAAATTTTTTTTTCAATTGAGTCCCTACACTTTTTTTTTCCTTTTATTTGAGTCCCTACACCAATTTTTTTTTTAGTTGGGTCTCTATATAATGAAGCCAATTACTACTAAGAGGGGCCTCATTGAAAAAAAATTTGGTGCAGGAATTCAATTAAAAAGAAAAAAAGTATAGGGACCTAATTGAAAATTTTGTGAAACTATAAGGACCAACAGAGTAATTAAACCTTTTGTTTTTGCTGACCATGAAAATTTTGTTACTATCTTTTTATGAAATATTTGAAATGATAACTAAATTATAGTAGCTTTTTTCTTAATATTTTTTATATATATTTAATCAAAAAATCGAAAAGTAAATGGTCAAATTAATCGTTAAAAAATTATCCGTTCTTTAAATTTATCTTAAAAAAAAATTTAATTAAATTCGTCTTTCAAAAATTTTAAGTTAATCACATTATTGGTATTTCTATCACTTTTGTTGCTAACCGTGTCAGAATTTGCTGATATGGCACATTAAATGATACCACAACATATACTTAGTAGTTCTAATTTACGGCTAACATGATAAGTTTATCAAATTAAATCAAATCAATTCCAAAAAATTCCAATGTCTCAAGGTTCTGCCTTAATTAAATTGATTTAATTTAATTTTATAAATTTATCATATTACTTAATATATAATATTAGCAAACTTTAACATCATTAACAATAAAAATGATGAAAAAACCAACTTGATTAACTTAAAAATTTTTAAAAACAAATTTAATTAAAAAAATTAAAATTAATTTTGAAAACGAATAATTTGTCAAGGTAGAATATTACTATTTACTCAAAAACCAAAATAAAGTTTGTTTTCTTAAAAAAATGTCAAATCTGGATGATAATCACTACAAAAAAGAATAATATTGAATTAACTGCATTTATCTTACGTCTCTCAAAATTTTGCTCCCACTTACTCGAGAAAATAAAAAAGATACTCTCGTAAAGACACATAAAACATCTTTTTGTAAAGATATTTATGTGTCGTATTATTATTGGACGTATTAATGAACGGATTATTTTTTAATTTATTAACAAATTAGAATAAAACCGATTTTTTTATAATAATAACAATAAACCCTAATTTTTTTAGGGATTTAATTGTATTTTTAAATTTTTAGGAATTTAAATGTCCGCAAAATAAAAAATCAAGGATATATTTGTCTTTTTATTAACCGGTTTAATAAAAATGTCCAATAATAACATAACATGTGTGAATCTTTAAAAAAAGATATTTTTAGTGTCTTTATTAAAGTGGTCTCCAACTGAAAAATAGAGTGACCAAAAATACCTAAAAAGTAGGACGACAAGAAACATCACTATATTATAATAAAAAATATTTTCTTTAACTTTTAGTCTTTAATTAATTTAAGGGTTAAGTACTGTTTTCGTCCCTAAGGTCTGGGATGAAAATCAAATTCGTCCCCGACCTTTTTTTGTTATTAAAATCATCTCAAACATTACAAAACATTATAAAATCGTCATTTTGTCCATAAATAAATTTTTTTGGACAATTTTACCCTTACATAAAAATTTAATTGATGTGGTGTTCAAAGGCAGCGCTGCAAAAGAAGTACTCGTCAATGGTGGAACAGCTCAACAAACGCCACCAATTCCGTTCAGACAATAACAACGAATCGAAATCATCTTCATCCCCTACCTTCGAGTCCACGTCATCCTTCCTCACCCGATTCTCCAACCTCAAATCCTTCATCGAATCCCAACTCACTCACTTCCATTCCCTCTCCTCTTCAAACCCATCCAGCTTAAATCTTATTTCGAGCAAATCTCAGCATCAATCTCCCATTTGGAGAAGCTTGTTGCAGAAAACTCCTACTTCCTTCCCTCCTACGACGTTCGATCCTCCCTCAAAACCATCGCCGATTTGAAATACACCATAATATTTATTTTTTAATATTATTTTTATTATTTATATTAATTATTAAGGATATTTTGGTAAAAAATATAAAATTAAAGTAAAAAATGACGATTTTATAACATTTTGTAATATTTGGGATGATTTTAATAACAAAAAAAGGTTAAGGACGAATTTGATTTTCACCTCAAATCTTAGGGACGAAAACAGTACTTAACCCTTAATTTAAATACCACTTTTACGTATTAATTATTTAAAAAATTAAAAAAATTATTTATTTTTTATTTTTTAATAAAAACTAAATATAAAATAATATTTAAAAGATACTTAATTACACCGTATTATAATTGCTCGAAAAGTTTATTTTTGCAATTCATGAAGCGAACCAAGTCTTGCTTCTCTTCTTCAGAAAGTGCAAAATTGGAGAACAAGGTCATAATTTGATAAGCTGGTGCAAAGTTAGTACTGGTTCTGGAATAAATAGAGTATTTGTTGGCTTATGAGCCTCACTTGCAAGCTGGAACTGGTTTTGGAGCACAACTTCCTCAAGAATTTATACGGTGAGAGAGAAAAGTTTAATCCAGAATAGTGCAGAAAAATGGCTATGATTATATAGTAATTTTTTACAAGTGCTTGACATACAACTCTGATCTTATATTTTCAATTAATTTTGGGTTGAATTAATTAAGTTTAATTTACCTACTATATTATGCTGCAAAGTTTATATATGTAGTTGCATTTGTTAGTTGGGTTCTTTCTAGATGTTTTTTTATTCTAGATGTGAAGAGAATGTATTAGCTCCACTTCAATTTATAACAATATGCTCATGATGCTACCTTTTTGAAATATTTGACATGCATCTAATAATCCCTCCTTGTTTATCTAAATGTTAGATTTAACTTCGTTACATCACAGGTAAAATGTTTCTTTCTAGTATATGCCTGATCATTCACATTTCTTTCTAGAACATGCATGATCATCCAATATAACACAAAATAGCTAGATATTTAGTTAAATACGTTAAATAATTTAATAATTTTTAGCAATCAACTTTACATAAATTTTTATTTAAAATATTTCAAACAATCCACACCTTAATGTAAATAGATAATGTTAGTAGTCATTTATGTTACATTAGGTAAAATCTCAATGGAGAAACACACAAAAGAAAAGTAATAATAATATAACATCTTTAAAATTCTTCAAACACATTCTCCTAACACTAAATTAAACAAAGTAATAAAACACAGATAAAATCAATATTATTTTAGAATATTGAAAAAAAAAACCGTGTTTTAATACTCTATTTAATAATCAAGAAAACATTAAGAAGATTTTGAAAGTGACAATTCACGTCTAGTTATTTTCATACGAAGTTAGTAATTAATAATAAATTATAATTTAGTTAAATATATTAAATTATTTAACTCTTTTTAAATACCAACTTCGTATGAGGACACTGTATGTGAATTTTAACAGAATTCGAATAATTTACTCATCTCCGGACAACAACAATGCAAGACCCAACAATCCAGATTTTGACCTAATCATAACAGAAGCAAATTCATTGAAACAAATGGCACCGTCTCCGTCGTCTCCGGCCGCCGTGATCATCTCCCTGAGCTCCCCATACGTGAGCGGCTGCCCTATCTTTGCCATCTCCGTCGCCAGCTCCAGCGCCGATATGTATCCATCGCTGTCGTGATCGAATGAATTGAAGACAGTTAGGAGCAATGCATGATGATCTCTTAACAAATAATCTTCGTCCTCGTTCTTCAGATCTGGCAAGATTGCTGAAGCTAACTCATCAAATTCCACGTAGCCATTGCCGTTAACGTCCATGTTCGTCCACAACAAATGGATCTGGTTCCCCATGGGATTGATCCCTAGAGAACGCAAGAGCGCGGCGAGTTCTAGAATCGTTAAGCTACCGTCGTTGTCCATGTCGAATCTTGAAAAGATTTCACGTAAACAACTGAGTTGATCATCGTATTCTGATGCCATTTTTGGTTATGATGATGATTTCAATTTCCTTGAAGCGATTATTCTATCAAGGAAATAGATTCAATCTTACGTATGTATACACCACATCATCATGTAGATTCATGAAATGAAAATTGATGGCATTGGGTTAGGATTTGAATGAAAAAAAGTGAGTGTCCTCACTTTTAATCACCCAAATATCACCCACCATAATTTTCAATGAAGATTTTGTTTGTGTATATATAATTCTTTTTCCAGGAAATTGTTTTGTTTTGTTTTGAATTCTATTTTTTTCGTGGTATCAAAGTCATAGGCTAATATGGAAGAACAGAAAGCGCGTTTTTGACTTGCCTTTTTGGTTAGGGGTGTAGGGCTACATTTGGTTCATGGTAAGGATTCTTATGCGTAATCAACTTGGTGAGTGTCATATTTGTTCGTTAAAATAAATATTTAAAATTCAAATCACATACGTAGTAATCTATTAGATAGCATCAAACCTTTAAATGGAGTTTGAATCTATAAAGAATTAATTGTTAATATGCAAAATTTAAAAATACTGTGAGTAACAAAAAAATATTTATATATAAAAATTAATTTGATAATTGATTTTTAATTTCAAATGTTACAAAATATTTTTTATAAATAAATTATTGTATATTAATCCACTAATAATAATAAGAGTTAAATATGATTTTGGTCTCTAAGTTATAGGTTGAAATTTTTTTGGTGAATTCTACTCAACCCCCTCTAATATAACATGTAAGTTACCCTTTATGATGTGTCACATTTTAATTGGTCATTACTTAACTATAGTTGGGTTATTTTGTAATTTATTATTTGAGATGGGTAATTGTATAATTTCTTAAAATATTAAAATTCTTCCCCGTTAATTGAAGCACGTTCTCACGCAATCTCTTTCTACATTGCATCATTTCTTAACGGGTCGTTGAATTCCCATGGCTCGTAACTTCCCTGTTCTTCCCAGTATAGCCAGCGCCGACTTCCTCTCACTCAATCTCTCTTTTTTTTTTTTTTTTTTTTTTTGCCATGAATCACTCCTTATCAACATCAACATTATTAATGGTTTTTTTTTTTGGTGACCAACATTATTAATGGTTAGTTCAGTTATTAAATTTTTTCATTAAAAAAATATATCTTTATTTAATTACAAGATGGAATATATATTCATATTTAAAATATAATATAATAAAATAAATCTATTTAAAATACTTAAAAGTATAATTAAAATCATGAATATATAAATATAATAATAAAATTTGTACTCTAGTAAACATATTTTTTATCATACATAAATTATTTAAAAAATAAATATATTATTAAAATAATAAAATCCAACTTTTTTACCGTATTTTTTATAATATTTTTATTCTTTTAATTTACAATTTATTAGTACTTTATTATTTAATTAATGATTAAACAAATTATTTTTATAAAAAATTATTTTTTGTATTATCTTATAGAAGAGACCAATATAGTAGTTTAAAAAATAAAGTAAAAATAAAATTTTAAATAAAAAATTTTTAATATTAAAATTTTTAAATACAAAAATAATTTGTATAAATATTTAAAAATAAATATAAAATATATGCTTAAAATAAATAAAACAGATAAAATGGGAGTACTCATGAAAAATAAATAATTATTTTTGTCTCCTTTATTTATTTTAAACATGTATTTCATATTTATATCCTGAATATCTATATAATTTGTTTTTGTATTTAAAAATTTTAATATTAACTATTTTTATTTAAAATATTATTTTTACATTAATTTTTAAATTGGTATATTGGTCTCTTCTTTAAGACTATACAAAAAATATTTTCATGAAAATAATTTGTTTAATCATTAATTAAATAATAAAATATTAATAAATTAAAAATTAAAAGAATAAAAATACTATAAAAATTACTTGTAAGAAAGTTGAATTTTATCATTTTAAATTTGTGTTATTAATTTTAACAATTTATATTTTTTTAAATAATTTATGTATGATAAAAGATATGTTTACTTGTATAGAGTACAAATTTTATTATTATATTTGTATATTTCTGATTTTAATTATACTTTTAAGTACTCTGAATAAATTTATTATATTATATTATATTATATTTTACATATGAATATATATTCCATATATTATTTTTAATGAAAAAAATTTAATAACCAAACTAACCATTAATTATATTGGTAAGGAGTGATCCATGGCAAAAAAAAAAAAAAAAGAGATTGAGTGTAGAATTTTAATATTTTAAGAAATTATACAATTACCCATCTCAAATAATAAATTACAAAATAACCCAACTATAGTTAAGATAATAACCAATTAAAGTGTGATACATCATGAAGGGTAACTTACATGTTATTTTAGAGGGGGTAAGGTAGAATTCACCAATTTTTTTTTCGTTTTCAGTCTTTTTTTGCATACAAAATCGTCTCTAAGGCTGCGTTTGTTTTTGAGAATAGGATAGGACAAGACAGTGAGAATAAGACATAAGGAACAGAGATACAAAATTTTGTTTTCTTTTATTCTATTTAGTGATAAGTTAGAACAAATTATGAAAATTTAATTTATTCTTATTTTTTTCATTCAAAAAATTTGAGATGAAAGATATAATAATAAAAATATATAATTATGAAAAATAACAAGAATAATGAAAGAAAAAATGAAAAATAAGTTATGTCCCTTGTTCATATCCCCGTGTCCTTCCTGTCAGGATGGACACAAAATCGACTAATTCAGTGTCTTTGGACACATTGTTTCTGTCCATATGTCTCTTCTGTCAAACCCGATTTTGTGTCTCTATGTCCCTATCTCAGTGTCCTGTCTCTGTAAACAAACGCAGCCTAAGGTTTAACTTGGTTTTAAAATCATTCTTTTAATTTAAATCTTAAAATTTGGACCAAATTACTCCTAACAAAAAAATTATAAAAAAAAAAGATAAAAAAAAAGAGAAAGAGAACGGACGTTTGAGAGAGAAAAAGAGAACCACGAGGAAGGGAATAATAAGAAAGGGGAAGAGGAAGGTGGCGACGACGCCGGCGAGAGAGGACGGACGTCACATGCTGCATCGCCGTTTCTGCTCCTGCGCCACCAGCAGATCAACGAGGGAGGATGTCCGCCATGTCGCCGTTTCTGTTCCTCCTCCTTGCTAGCTCGTCGATCACCGCTGCTCCTCGTCGCTCGTCGCTATTCCTCGTTGCTCGTCAGTGCTTCGCGTCCTCACCACTGATCCTCCATAGGGTTCTAATTCTGCTTCTGATTTGTTGATTTTATTAATTACATTGTTGATTATTCTGCTTCTGCTTCTTTTGTTAATTACATTGTTGATTTTGTTAATCACATTGTTTTTAATTCTGATTCTATTGTTCTTTTGCTTCTGTTTCTTCTGCTTTTGATTCTGATTCCATTCTTCTGCTTTTGATTTTATTGTTGTTGTTGATTCTTCTGCTTATGTTTCTGTTTTTATTTTTGTTGCTGCTCGTTGAAATGAATTGTGTTTTGATTCTTTGATATTTGAAATATAGAATTTTTTTTTTACTTTTGTTTTTGCTTTTATTTTTTATTCTATTTTTTATATTTATTACATTGTTTCTGCTTCTGATTTTATTGTTGTTGTTGCTGCTAATGCTGTGATGAAGAAAAAAAAAAGAAGAAGAGATGCTACTGTAATGGAGAAGAAAAAAAAGAAAAAATAGAAATTAAGTATTTTGGTAAAGAAGGAGAATAGTATTTTAATCCAAATGATTATTTTAAAACCAAATTAAACTTTAGGGACGAATTCAAATACAAAAAAATGTTAAAGATAAAATAAATTTTAACCTGTACCATAAAGATCAGAATCATACTTAATTAACCCTAACCATAGTAATAATAATAGAAACTTTGTCACTAGAAGAACCAATCGGATAGGATGAATTTTAATTCATTGGGATACATACTGCTGTTGTATAAATAAATAACTAATGAAGATATATAAAATAAATAAGTATAAATAGAAGACTCTAGTTTTGATATTCACTAATATAATTATCGTAATATAATAATAAAAGAAACTTATATATTTATTGCTATTATATATTTATTGCTATTATATATTAGTAGCGTATAAAAGAAGAAGGAAAAAAGTTTAATATTAAAGAGAGAGAATTGCTCTTTATTTTATTATGTGTATATTGCATCTGACGATGCCTTCTATTTATACATGAAAGTTGGCTTCATTTTCAACCTTCATTTATTGGATTTTGTCTTGTAAAAGGTTAGCCCACCTAAGTCATACGTGGTCATCCACATCTTATCACAACACTCCCCTTTGGATGACCATTCAGGATTATTACCTCGTTAAAATCTTACTAAAGAAAAATCCAGTGAGAAAAAACCTTAGTGAAGGAAAAATAGTACAATATCATTTGGTGATGAGGACTGCCTCATTAAAAACCTTGTCAAGAAAAAACCCAATGGGAAAAAAACCTAACCAAGGAAAAAAGAGTACAGTCTCTTCCTCTTGCCGACATCATTTAATGTCTCGAAATCGGCGCATTCCAATCTCATGTACCAATCTTTCAAAGGAGGATTTTGGGAGTGACTTTGTAAATAAATCTGCCAGATTATCACTTGAGCGGATCTGTTGGATATCAATTGTCCCTTGATTTTGAAGATCATGAGTGAAGAAAAATTTGGGAGAAATATGCTTTGTTCTATCACCTTTGATATATCCGCCTTTAAGTTGAGTAATGCATGCTGTATTATCTTCAAACAGGACAGTTGGAGCTATCTTATGGTCAATCAGTCCACATGATGACAGAATATATTAGATCAAACTCCTGAGGCAAAAACACTCGCGACTAGCTTCATGTATCGCGAGTATTTCAGCATGATTAGAGGAGGTTGCTGCTATCATCTGTTTTGTGGACCTCCATGATATAGCTGTACCACCATATGTGAACAGATATCCTGTTTGAGATCTCCCTTTATGTAGATCAGACAAGTATTCAGCATCTGTATAGCCAACTAATTATGACTTGGATCCATAGGGATAAAACAATCCCATGTCAACCGTCCCATGAAGATATCGAAAGATTTGTTTGATTCTACTCCAATGTCTTCTGGCTGGAGAGGAACTATATCTTGCTAGTAAATTCACAGCAAATGATATATCGGGTCACGTATTATTAGCAAGATACATTAGCGCTCCAATGGCACTAAGATATGGTACTTCAGAACCAAGGATATCTTCATTTTCTTCTTTAGGACGGAATTGATCCTTTTTCACATCCAAAGATCTTACGATCATTGGAGTACTTAATGGATGTGACTTATCCATATAAAATCTCTTCAAGATATTCTCTGTATATGTCGCTTGATGAATAAAGATTCCATTTTTTGTATGCTCAATCTGCAGGCCGAGACAAAATTTAGTCCTTCCAAGATCTTTCATCTCAAACTCTTCTTTCAGAGTTTTTATAATTGTTGGAATCTCTTCAGGAGTTCCAATGATATTTAAATCATCAACATACACAGCAATTATAATGAACCCAGATGTAGATTTCTTTATGAAAACACATGGACAGATATCATCATTCTTGAATCCATTTTTGGCCAGATACTCAGTAAGACAATTATACCACATTTGTTCAGATTGCTTTAGACCGTATAATGATCTTTGCAATTTGACTGTGTATAACCTCTGTGAATATTCATTGGATGGTTTAGATATCTTTAGTCCTTCAGGAACTTTCATATAGATATCCCAATCTAATGAGCCGTATAAATAGGATGTTACCACATCCATTAAATACATATGCAGTTTATGATATGCAGATAAACTGATCAAATAACGCAATGTTATCGCATCCACTACAGGGGAATACGTTTCTTCATAATCTATACCGGGCCTTTGTGAAAAATCTTGTGCCACAAGTCGGGCTTTGTAGCGCACGACTTCATTTTTCTCATTTCGTTTTCTCACAAATACCCAACGGTATCCAACAAGTTTTACATCTTCAGGTGTACGGACTACAGGTCCAAAGACTTCACGTTTTGCAAGTGAGTCTAATTCAGCCTTCATGACTTCTTCCCATTTTGGCCAATCATTTCTTTGTCGATATTCTTCTACTGATCTTGGCTCAAGATCCTTACTTTCATGCATGATATTTAATGCCACATTATATGCAAATATTTTATTGACAACTGTCTTATTTCGGTCCCATTTCTCTCCTGTAAAGACATAATTTATCGAGATCTCGTCATTTTCACAATTTCCAGGTACCTGAACGTCTTCTGGCGTTATATCAGAATTTTGGACAACTGCAGGTGTCTTTACTATGTCTTTTTCAATAGGAATAGTATTTACCTCTTTTCGCTTTCGAGGATTTTTATCTTTGGAACCGACAGGCCTGCCACGCTTCTGGCGTGAATTTGCTTCAGTGGCTACTTGTCCTACTGGAACATCAATTCGAATTGGGGCATTTTCTGCAGGTATATAAGATTTGGTTATCCTCTTTGTATCGAAAAATGTATCAGGCAATTCATTTGCTATTCTTTACAAATGTATAATCTTTTGAACTTCTAGTTCACATTGCCCTGATCGAGGATCTAAATGCATCAACGATGATGCATTCCAATTAAGTTCCTTTTTAGGAAGCTTATTCTCTCCCCCTAATGTTGAAAATTTTGATTTATCAAAATGACAATCCGCAAACTGGGTTTTAAATACATCTCCAGTTTGTATTTCAAGATACCTCACTATAGAGGGAGAATCATATCCAACATATATCCCCAATTTTCTTTGGGGTCCCATTTTGGTGTGATTAGGTGGTGCAATGGGAACATATATCACACACCCAAATATTCTTAAATGGGAAACATTTGGCTGCTGGCCAAAAGCTAATTGCATAAGAAAG
This sequence comes from Arachis hypogaea, assembly GCF_003086295.3. Classification (NCBI taxonomy): domain Eukaryota; kingdom Viridiplantae; phylum Streptophyta; class Magnoliopsida; order Fabales; family Fabaceae; genus Arachis; species Arachis hypogaea. Next base: position 127,814,705 of record NC_092055.1, on the reverse strand, counting down.
AACTGATGGTAACTCGTTGGCCTCAAACGAATAAGTGATGCGGCATGTAAAATAGCATGCCCCCAAACCGAGGTTGGGAGATTTGTTCTCATAAGTAAGGGTCTAGCAATTAATTGGAGGCGTTTAATAAGTGATTCTGCTAACCCATTTTGTGTGTGAACATAAGCTACTGGATGTTCAACACTTATTCCATTAGCCATACAATAAGTATCAAAAGCTTGGGAAGTAAATTCACCAGCATTATCAAGACGAATTGCTTTGATTGGATTTTCTAGAAATTGTGTTTTTAATCAAATAATTTGAGCCAGTAATCTCGCAAACGCCAGGTTGCGAGAAGATAATAAGCACACATGTGATTATCTCGAAGATGCGTCTATCAGGATCATAAAATATCTAAAAGATCCACATGGTGGATGAATAAGTCCACATATATCACCTTGAATCCTTTCTAGGAATTCAAGGGACTCAAATCCAATCTTTACTGGTGATGGCCTTAAAATTAACTTCCCTTGAGAACATGCAGCACAACAAAATTTACTAGATTTAAGAATCTTCTGGTTCTTTAGTGAATGTCCATGAGAGTTTTCAATAATTCTCCTCATCATGGTTGTTCCCAGATGACCCAATCTATCATATGCCAAGTTATGAATTCATTTGAGCTAGTAAACTTCTAGTTTATAGTGGCATGTGATTCAATTGCACTAATTTTGGTATAATATAACCCAGATGAAAGTGAGGGTAATTTTTCTAATATAACTTTCTTATTTGAATCATGAGTTGTGATACATAAGTACTCATGATTTTCCTCATTCATAGTCTCAATATGATATCCATTTCGGCGAATATCTTTAAAACTCAACAAGTTTCTTCGAGACTTGGTAGACAATAGTGCATTATTTATTATGAATTTTGTTCCTCCAGGAAACAAAATTATAGCTCTTCCGGAGTCTTCTATCACATTGCCTGAGCCAATAATAGTATTAACATACTCTTCTTTTGGCACAAGATGGGTAAAATATATATCACTTTTAAGAATAGTATGCGAACTTGCACTATCCGCAAGGCTAATATCTTCAGAATATGTCCTTGCCATTTTTCTTCAAAAATAAATGATAATAATAATAAAATGAGTAGAAGTACATGCACAGTAAAATTATTCACATGAATACTTAACAAACACATACACATATCAAACTATTTCATCATTGATCAAATAGCCAATATTTCCTTCCGAATCCTTAAAGAAATTAGATACATCATAATGAGTGGTGGAATTTTCATCATTTGAAACAAAATTTGTTTCCTTTCCTTTGTCATCCTTTTTCAAGGATGTTTGATAAAGATCAACTAGGTGCCTTGGGGTACGACAGGTACGTGACCAATGACCCTTTCCACCACAACAGAAGCATTTATTCTCAATTGATTTACTTTGCCCATTGTTTCTTTCTTTATCCCACTTCTGGTGAAATCTTTTCTTATGAACATAATTTATTTTCCTTCCATAATTTTTTTTTATCAAAATCTTGCCATTTACCTATTTTGGGGTTATAATTTACCACATTTACTTCAGGAAATGGGGCGGCGCCAGCTGGGCGCGCTTCATGATTTCTTAAGAGCAACTCATTGTTGCGTTTAACAACAAGAAAGCAAGAAATTAGCTCAAAAAAATTTTTAAATCTTTTTTCTCGATAATGCTGCTGCAGGAGCACATTCGAAGCATAGAAGGTCGAAAAAGTTTTCTCTAACATATCGGGCTTGAGGAAGTATCACCGTCTTTTAATAATTGTACCTTTCTTCAAGGTATTTCCACAAATCTGCAGGATCTTTTAATAAGGGATATTCATTTTTCAATCATACATCAAGATAACGACGAAGAAAAATTATGGCTTTGGCTTTATCCTTCTGGGATGTATTATTTTCAGCCTTAATGGTATCTCCAAGATCCATTGAATCAAGATGGATTTTAGCATATAGTATCCAGATATATCAAAAGCATTATATTCAAGATGAAAGAATTTTGATATAATAAAAATTTGTTACCTAGAGTCTTTCTAAAATTTCGTTAGAGTTTCGTGCTGATAACATGTTGTATAAATAAATAACTAATGAAGATATATAAAGTAAATAAGTATAAATAGAAGATTCTAATTTTGATATTCACCAATATAATTATCGTAATATAATAATAGAAGAAACTTATATATTTATTGCTATTATATATTTATTGCTATTATATATTAGTAGCGTACGAAAGAGAAAGAAGAAAAGTTTAATATAAAGAGAGAGAATTGCTCTTTATTTTATTGTGTGTATATTACATCTGATGATGCCTTCTATTTATACATGAAAGCTGGCTTCATTTTCAACCTTCATTTATTGGATTTTGTCTTGTAAAATGATTCTTTCAGCATTGAGAAAGTTAACCCACCTAAATCATACGTGGTCATCCACATCTTATCACAACAACTGCAAGCAATAAAACTTCAAGATCGAATATTTTATGTTAAATTGTTAATTACCAAACTTTTTTCTTTCCCTTGATTAAGAAAAGAATGGTGCATAACATAACTAAAATTGTTATATATATATATATATATATATATATATATATATAATTCTGAAATGATGCCAAAAAATATGAGAATCTCACAACAAAAATAAGGTGCATGTGATGAAATTTGGCTTATAGTTAAAAAAAAAAAAAGGAAAAGCCGTTGCAGGTATAGGCATAGAAAGTTAGAAACCAAGGAATGATATCATTTGGTTCCAAAACTAAGAACATTAATTAGCTATAATAAAATTTGCAACAAATAAGTCAGGTCTTGGAGTGGAAATAATGTAACAAATTAACAAAGCTTTTTTCTTTTCTTTTTTTAGTAATTATTTAGATGTCATTAAATTATTAAAAAAAAATTTTAAATAATTTTTTTAATATGTTTGATAAAATTTTATTAATAAAAATAAAAAAAGTTAAAAAATAATTTTTTTAAAAAAACTACAATTTATATCTTTTTCATTTAAAAAATATTTTTAACATAATAAATAAATAAATAAATATTTTTATATTATTATATTTAAATATAATTACTAAATAAAGATATTTTTATATGAAATATTCAAATAAAATTATTTTTATTATTTTTTAATTTTTAAAAATATATCACTTAAAAAAAATCTTTTCCTAAGACGTTAAAAGAGGGGAGTTGCATTGCATGAATAGAAAAATAAGGTGAAAACTCAATGCAATCCACTTCACATGAAGTTGATAATTGAGAGCCGTTAAATGATTTGACTAATTTGACTAAATTTTCATCTAAGAACTTTTAGCTATCAACTTCACGTAAAATCTATCTATCTAACTAACTAACATGTCATGAGAAGTTCACAGGTAGGGTTCAAAGAAGAAAAAGAACTAAACCAGCTACGTGAAATCTTTAAGACATGGACAACGATGGCAGCTTAACGGCGATCCTAGAGCTCGCCGCGCTCTTGAGGTCGCTCGATCGGGATCAACATTGATGCAAACGGCAACCACCGTGAGTATGTATTGGCCTTAGAGCTGGCCGCAGCAGCGCCATGGCGAAGATGGGACAGCCTCTTAGCTATGGAGATGGTGTGATTAGCTTCATTGAGTTGAGTAGGTCTAAATCTGGATTATTAACTTCATTGGTGATCATAATAATGGTTTATCTTGAAATTCTAGATATAACAATTACTCATCATATATTCTTTTTAAATTAGAGAGTAAATTACATGCTTTGATGTATTATATTGTATAGTAAATTTGTTTTATAAATCTTCAATATATGAAATAATTATTAATGTACAATTATACTACAAATATAAAAAAATAGTTATCAAATCAACCACCAATATAAAGTATATATTTAAATATAAAATATATATTAAAAATAAATATATAACTGATTTAATAACTAATTTTTGTATACACATATCATTTATATCAATTATAACATTTAACCAATTTAACACAAAATAAATTAAGTTTTAAAATCACATATCAAATGTACTCTAGAATTACACAAATATTTCTTAAATTTTAATTTAAACATATAATATATTAAAACATATATAATGGAGATTTATTTCATGTATTGAATGCGCGTGTAATTATATTTATTATAATAATATTTGAGAAAGAAAATTTATCCTCTAAATTTTGAACATTATCGGAGTAATTATCTCTTTTTAATGACTAACTGAAGTAAAAATTACTTTTTTAGAATATTTTAAAGAAAAATATTAGGGATTATTAGAATTTATTGTTTTTGGTCATCGTTTAGCCATTAATTCAATTTTTTAGTCTAATAATCCAACAATATATTTTATCCTATACTTTTAAACATTGATGACTAAGTGATGATAAAAAATAATAAATTCTGATGGCCTAACATTTTTCTATTTTAAAATTTAATTGTATATTCCTTTTGCTTCATTTAGTGTCCAGAGGAATGTTTAGGAAGATTTTTAAGATGTTATATTATTACTTTTTTTTTTAAATTCCTTTATCATTTTTTTCATTATTTTAATTATCTTTGGGTCAACGAAATAATCTATTTATATTGGGATGTGTATATTTAGTGGATTGATAGGAATATTTTGTATTAATCTGAATTTGGAGGAGGATCTTATTGTGTGGGAAAGAAATTAACTTATGAAAATGAAAATTCAAAGTATTAACTAAACAATGTCTTGATCAATTTTTTTTTTTGGACTATTTAATTACTTAATTAGTGCGCAAAAAAGGTATCCTAATAAGATCTTTGATGGACCCAAAATTCCTCTTTCATTTTCTGAAGAGAAATCCAGACAGTGGTTTCTTAAGGATAACCCTTGAGATTTCTTGTAACCCAAGGAAGACCAATGTCTACCTCAAATATGTACACTACATAGATTGTTATTACATTCATTTTGTTCCTACTAAAGAATCTTTCATACAACAAAACAAAAAGAATTATACCTTGTTCTTCTCAGACTTGAAGACGTTTCGAGGCTTCAAGCCGTTGGGACGCCTGGAAACGGGCAGTGAAGCCAACTGTCGTGTGTCTTATCGACCTCTGCCGGACAACATTAACATATTCGGGGTCAGTTGCTTGGCCATCACTCCTTATCCACTGTATCATCTGATGGAACATAGGGTAGAACCGCATTTGGATCGATGCGTAGATGAAATAAGGAAGGAGCGAAGTGACGAGAACAAGAAGAGTGATGAGCCAGTAAGATGGTGCCGGAGCACAAGCCTCAACAAAGACCTTATATGCAGTGGTTGAAAGAGTAGGATCCATGGCACCATATGCTAAGAGGAATAAATACCACAAAAGAATGCCACCCCAAATGAAAATGTGTTGAATGTAGGTGAAGTAATTTATGGATAATGCCATTTGGCAATTAACAACCCAAACTACACAAGTGTACATTGTGGCTCCAAGTTCTTGGAGCCCGGCGACTTCACCACCTTTTCGGAATGCCTGATACTCGATTGCCTTGACGCAGAAGAAGAATATCAGTGTAGCGTTTAAGACTCCGTTGAAGGCCCAGCCGAGGATTCGTTTCCAGCTAAACAGGACGTTTTGTACACCTTCTTGATATAGCAGTGGGAACTGGAAAAATGAGAGCAAAATGATGTCATGAGAAGCAAGCAAAGCAGAGTAATTTAACCTTTTAATCAAACAGTTTCATGACAATCACTATGGTTGCATTTGTTTACAGACACAAACACTGACATTATATTTTTCATCATATTTTTCTTCTTAAATTTTGTGAGGAAGGAAATCAGGTAAATTGAACTTTTTATAATTTGTTCTATCTTATATTTAGTTTATCATCAAACAAAATACAAAAATACTAATTTTTGTGTTTCTCTCCTTTGTGTCATGTTCTCACTGTCCTATTTTGTTCTGTTTTCAAAAGCAAACGCAGCTTCTAGTTTAAAAGTTTGTAACCAAGCTTCTATAATAGAAAAATTTCCAAACAGATTCTTATAGTTTTAACATTTCAAATCAAGTTCCTACCCCGGATAAATGTTTTTCAACTAAGTACTTCTAGTTGAAAATTGTTTTTAACTTAGATTTAAAATGTTTGAACTTTGGAGACTTGATTGAAATTTTCTTTACCATACTAGGAATATGATTACTACTTTTTTAAATTATAGGACCTAATCGAAAATTGAATGCTATAAGAGCCCCTTCAAAGTAATTAAACCTAATCAAAACAGATAGATACCTTGAGGCATAATTTGGCAGAGACATCTTGATCAAATACTCCCAAGGCAATAACAGGAAGAGAAGTGAAGAACACATTATATAATGACAGGAACCAATCATTATATGCAGCTTCACCCGAGAACGAGGCATAGATCTCATAGAAGAAAAGAGTGAGGCCAAAGGCAATGTTCTTGTAAAAAAAGTAGCAGATCTGTCAAATAATAATAAAAGATGTCAAGAACCACTTGTAGTTTTCTTAATTGTAGTAGCTTAGTAGCAGTAACCAAAGAAGCAGAATAACAGGTTTCAACTTCAATAATTCTTGCAATATAGACCCTATAGTTTAAAGCAAGAATATAAATAGAGAAGCATAAGCTTTGGATGTGTGACTTTTAAAGATAGCATTGCTACCATTGATGAGATTCTTCTGTAACACCAATGTCCATGCACTAGAAGTAAGCGCTCTAGAAACCGGAACTGTGCAATTGCAATATCACTTGACATAACTGCCTGAAGATTTTGGTGTGGAAAAAGAAAAGTAAGAAGTCAAGATACAAAATAGTCATGACAATAAGAAGAACAATTTAAGGTTGTGTAGGAAAAAAGAAACGTTGCTGTTTTACCTGCATTCCTTCGACACCACTGATACCGATCCCAATATCTGCTTCTTGGAGCATTCCAACATCATTTGCCCCATCACCAATTGCTAGAGTTGTACTACCAGTTTTAGTCTTAACTAGTCTAGTTACCTGAAATTTTACAATAATATGACTTCACAAACTGAATTGTATCTAGATACATTATTGTTTCATGAATGTATCGAATTTTTCCAATTGACAGATTTAAATAAGAGCAAAACACTCTTGTGATTCAAGTAACAAGAAAAACTTACAAGTGCTTTCTGTTTAGGAGATGACCGGCAGCATATAACCGATGCACAGCCGATGGCGAGTTCCAGAAACAAGTCCATAACATCATCATCTAGAGCGTGTGTGAGTGACTTCCCGTCGATGATCAGAGCAATGGCCTCGGAGTTTTCATTAGATGAAGAAAGTAATGCCTCTCCTTCCCTTAATTGTCGAAGAACGATTTCCTTGATTGCCTGAAGAATCAGTAATATTAAGCTTCATTCAGTCAAATGACCATACATCTTATATAGTATTATTACCCAAAGTTCAATGTGTAAAATACCACAAGATTACATGGTGTTATGCTATATCAATACTTGAAATGAAAATCTTTTCAAGCATGTTTTTGAATCTGAAATGCATGATATAGAGTTGCATGTTCTGTTTTTCAAGTTAAGGTTTTTCCATTTTCCTGTTATCGTCTAAAGCATATACAAAGATATTTGCATTAATGCTAGTAAGGACAAACAGTTATTTAAGGTTTACCGCATCCGCAGCAGATTTGTCCTCCGCTTTCTCCAACGATTTTGCCTCTGGAGTGTCCGAGCTAATTATAATTTGCTTCATTCCTTGTCTGAGTAAACTACAAGCATACCTGAAGAAGAGACATCATAGTATTATCACATAAGCAGAGGATTGTGTTAGGCCTCGACAACCAACGCAAAAGTTTGTCGAATCTTCATGACTATGCATATTACCCGATGTTGATTGCTGTCTCCATTTTGTCACCAGTTAAAACCCATAGCTTAATGCCTGCCTGTGCTAGCTTGTCAATGCATTCAGGAACCTAGATTTCACAAACAAGTTTATAAGAACTCAAAATAAAGAACTGTAACTGTTACAAGTTCTTATCATAGAATAAGACATGACAAAATCATATAAATAATAGACACAGTAGCCCTGGTGATTGAGAAATAGTAAATTCTCATAAATAATCAAAGTTTATAGATTTTAGTTGTTAGAACCACTTTTTTGTAGAAGCAACACACTGTTTCAATTTAGTGCTGAAAAATAAGTGTAGGCCCTTTCATCTAGTTTTAGAAAACAGTATTTGTTTTGCATACCCCATTTTGAAGTTTGTCTTCAACTGCAGTGGCACCAAGAAGAATCAAATCCTTCTCAATCTTTTTGGATATTTCCTCTATTACCTGCTCTCGATCCGCACTCACCAAGTTCTTGGCTTCCATGAATTCTTTATTAAATTGATTGTATTCATCCTCATCGAGTTCACGATATGCAAGTATCAAGGTCCTCAAACCAGCATCAGCATATTCATTAATGTGCTGCTTAGTCTTCTCTTCAAACTCCCTTCCATTCTTTGCAAGTCGTTCGAACATGACACTGATCACAAAAGCCACAAAGAAAATCAGATTCATATTTTGAATCAACATCTTAAAACCAAATGAAAATGATAGTATCTAAAGCAATGAACAAGATTTCGAACCTGTCAGCGCCTTTGCTAAGTAGTAGTAGTTTACCCTCCTCATCTCTCACTATGACCGACATCCTCTTTCTTGCACTAGTAAACTCCAATATATTCAAAAGCTGGTAGTCCCTGTCACAGGTGAAAAGACAAAACTCATATTTCAAGTTTCAGAAACATGTAAGAAAGAAAAATCAGGCTTTCACATACAAGTTCAAGAACATTACCTTTCAGTAATCTTGCCTGATACGGAATTGAGCTCGCGCAGCATAATACTTGACTGTGTCCTTTCATAAAACTCAAATCCAAGTTCTCTAGCAGCTATAACAAAAGCTGCCTCATCCGGTGACTCGGCTTCATACGAAACTTTACCGGTTTCTTCATCAACTTCAGGTATTGCAGTATGGCATACAGCCAACAAGCGCAAGAATTTCTGTATTACATAGGCATGAGGTTCTTTATACCAATTTCCATTCATGATCCTTTCATCCATAAAGTTGAAACCTTTAATTGATGATTTTGCTTCAGAATTTGCAACATTGTCATCTTCAGTCAACTCTAGACCTTTTCTCCTAGCCATAGCTCTCTCCACTTCAGTAACACCCTGTCCATAGGCGACCCCGGCGATAGAACACTTGATAAACTCCATAGAATTGCAGGTCAAAGTTCCTGTTTTATCCGAAAGTATCGTATCGACTTGGCCTAGTTCTTCATTCAAATTCGAGGTTCGAGCATGTGCTGGCTGGTCAGTTTCCTCATAATACATGTTCAAGTCCTGGTTGATGAAAATGCTTTGAAGAACTTTGACAATTTCAATGGAGACATACAAAGAAATTGGAATCAAGTAACTATAAAGCATTAGTGCAGTCAAGAAATGCAGAGTTGCTCCAATTGGTGCTTTCTTTGGATCATAGTAGATCGAAGTATCATCGGGTCTAAGGTACCATCTCTTCATTCTTCCATTTTCTAAGTCTTCCCTTGTTGCAATCCCAAAGAAAATTGAGCCAATAAAAGAAATCAAAAACAAGATAAGGAACAAGAAGTAGATTATCTTATCCATTCTTCTCTCAACATTGCTTCTCTTGGAAGGAGGATCTGTCGAATTCTGCATAACTTTTGTATCATGACCTGTGAAAATAACCACACCATAGATAAAATCTGTGTTCCTGAGCTTTGAGTCCCGAAGCAGTAGCTGCTGAGGTGAAAGAGGATACTGTTGATCATCAAGCTCCAGGCTTCCAACAAAAGAGTACAAATTCGCATTCGGGTCTTCACATTTGATGGTAGCACTGAAATTTTGGAAGTTTGAGTCTTCTTGCAACTTTGAAGTTTCTTCCAGTGCTTGTTTCAGTTTAAGATTTGTTTCTCCATCAAGATTCATGGTCTCAACATAACAAATCGCTTCGTCATAGCTCGATGAAAGTAAGATGAGATCAGCAGGAAAAAATTCATCTTTTTCCACTTTTACTATGTCTCCAACTCTCAAATCCCTCCATTTGGAATGATCAAAATCACCTTCTCCATTGTGAACTTTAACTCTTCTGTTGTTCATCTCAACATCCTGATGCAATTACAGGACTAATAATCAACAGTAGCAGACAAAAAGCATCCAAATAAGGATTCTGAGAATCTCTTTTAAGATTCATTTCTGTTTCTACATCTTGCATCACTCACTCAATTCATGAATTAAGTCACGCGACATAAAATACAAAGACACTGAGATAATCGAAACATTTTTCTTGTGCCCCATTCCTTCCCCTAACAAGTTTGCATCTCTCCAATCATGTATGTATTTCTATCCTAAGACAGTCTCCGAATTCGACATTACTACTTAAATTACAAAACAGTTAAAAAATTATGAGCAGAAAAGTATCTATACTTCAAAACTCTCTCAAGAACATATTCAATTTGCATCATAGAAACCAGAGAAACAAAAATCTTTACCTGCTTGAACCTCCTCCAATCCTCAACAGCCTCTTTCCCCATTGTAGCAGAAACCACAACCACAAGAGGAACAACATTGCTAACAGCCGAATAAGGCGAAACAGGGAAGAAAGACAATATAGCACAAACAAGGAAGTAGAAATTGGCCACCCTTCTAAACTGTTCAAACAATGATTTGGGTAGAAAAGTTGCAAGTGTGTACTTAGTTGTGCTGACATAATTATCACCATAGTTGAGTTCTAAATTACCACTTCCCTCAGCACCATTGCAATATACTATTCTTGAGAATCCAGGGCCTCCTAGGAGTGAATGTTCTTCATTATCTCTGATTATTGAAGCTTTCCCACAAGAAAATGCATGGATCCTGCTGAAGTGGTGCCTCATTATCTTTGAAGAGGGAAAAAAAAACCACCAAAAAGAGAAAGAAAAGAAGTTGAAGTTCAAAACTTGGAAGGTAATTCAGGTTTGTTTGGCTATAATCTAGTAAAAAGTGAAGAGCTTTGATAAAATAAAACAAAAACCAGATTTGTAAAGACTCAAGTACTAAACTAAACTACAACCAATGGAATGGAACCAAGTAATTTAAGAAAAGAAGATATTTTTATTATAAAAATTAACTTCTTTTCTTATGACAAAAGTGCACCTGTCCATTAAGGATAGACTCTAACCCAAAAAAACAAAAGGAAATGAAATCATGTGAAGAAATTAAATATGGGAACAGAGCATATATTCTCCTTGGTCACTGATCAGTGTTCCTTTTGTTTTGTTTTGGGCACAGATGGAAACTTGAAAAGGAGGAGAATTTTTTAGCAGAGAAAGAGCAGAAGCATGATTTGGTGTATGATTTGTATTTGTTTGGTGATTATTGGTATTGAGTTGGAAGCTGAAGATGTTGACTGTAATGTCAGTTTGACTCTTAGCTGAGATGAGAAGAAGGGAGAGAAACACTTAGTTCTTAGTTCAAAGTCTACCCTTATAAAACATAAATTGATAAATATAATTAGTTAGAAAATTATCATTTTTTAATTAAATTTTTTATTTTGTCTTACCTATATTAATTATTTTAATAGTTTTTTTTTAGATAAACCACCCATTTAAAATGATAGAGTTTTAGAATTATCCGTTTTTTCTAAATTGACTTTGGTTATAATTATATCTTTCCCAAATTTTTTTTAGTCAAGTATCTAATTTGATGCCAACTACAATAAAATCCACCACTTTATTACCTAGATTCTAGTATCTAGCACTAAATAAACAAAATACACTGTAATCTTATAAAAGGTACCCAAAAAATATATGATTTTTTGTCTTTCAAGAAATGTATTTATATTTCTATAACCAAATAGATATTTTACATAGATACTAAAAATCAACTATTATAAAAAATATTCATAGAAAATAGATTATTTTATTATAATAGAATTGATTATTTTAATAATTAATTATTTTATTAAAAATATATGTAAAGTAATATATATAAATATATACAAATATATAATAATTAATTTAGTATCAAATTTTATTATTTATAGAATAATTTTTTTCATTATCTCTCTATTTCTATTTTAAAACTAATTTTCACATGTAACCTAGCCGTTCAAGTTATTATTACTGCTGATTTTCCATTGCTGTTGATTATTAATGGTTTAGGGTTTGGTAAAAAAGTGTAGGATCCCCTTAAATTCAAAATGAATTGTAATTTGTCAATATTTATATCATATGCTTTAAAGCCGAAACACTAAAAAGAAGTTTTATTATAAATTATTGGAAATATTTTTTATTTTTATATTTCAATATATTAAATACATAAAAAATTTAAAAAGTGTTTGTTATTATATTTTTAAAATGTACCTTTAAAGCATAAGATAACTAAGTCTTATTTATATATCTTTATCGTTAATTACTTCTTATTTTAATTTTCTATTTCTCTGTAACAATTGAATCAATGATAAGATTAGCATACAGTCATTTCTCACATGAAAAGATTTAAATCTACTTGTAAAGCAGAAGAATCTTTAAATCAAATTGTTGCCTTGTTGGCAACGGTTCAAGCAACAATTATAATCAACACAAGGAATGAAGATCCAGATTCTGAATTGAATAAGGACAAGAATTTAGAGGGGAGTGGAAGAGATTTTTAATTTTTAATTTTCGTGATAATTTTGTGCCGTGCTTATTGGGGTAAAGAATGGATCAATGGAAGATGCTGATTTTATTTCTAAATGGAGTTTGGCAAGAAAAAGTTGAAAAAAAGACACTAGAAAAATAAAAATAAAGATAATTGTTAGTTTTTTATTTTTTGTAGAAAGACAAATGTATTGGTTCTATAACAAAAAATCATGGGACTTAAACTTTTTATCTAAATTAAGGACTAAAAGATATGCTACCGCATTTTAGTGACAAAACTCTAAAAGATTCTAGTTATCTAGTATTTAAAAAAAAAAGACAAATTTTGTTGTAGCATTATAAGTGTGACCTTTAATTTTAATATAGTTGATCTACAATATATAAGCTCCTAGTCCAATAGTATATTTTATAAAAATTTACTCCAATAAACAATTATTTAACAATATAATTTTAATTAAGTTGACACCAATATCATTTTATTCTATCTCTCTATATACTTTAAACAAGCCATTTTCATATTAATGTTAGCTTTTAATATAACCTAATCTTGTGCATTTCTAAAAAGACTAATTTAATTTGTGGAGAATGATGCAACATTAATTCACATATTCCTTTTCTTTATTTGTAGTTTGGACCACTCTTCCAGTCAGCAAGAAAACTACTCTCAACGAAATTATTGAAATTTTGCAACCAACTCTATTAACTTTACTAAATGCTAATGCTAATGTCTCTTTTTAACTTTGAAAAATAAGAGTGCCTCTAACTTTGGGTAAAAACTGTCGTTGGATGCTGACTTGGTAAGCATTTTGGCCAATCATCTTTATTTCATCATATATGTGTGTATTGAAAATTGAAATTCTATAGAGGTTCGGGGTTCCATTAAGAAAAGGAAATCACATATCATATATAGAGGATCAATCCTTAGATGGAAAAGTAACATGAAAAAGAAAAAAAGAAAGATTTTATGACGAGAAGTAGAGGATGGGGATTGATTAATAGTGGTTACTTACGTGGCATTATAAGTGTGAGCTTTAATTTTTGGGGTTAGTATAGTCATCATGTGTCATGTTGCCCAATTTTGATTCCAAAAAAATATAAATATGCTTTGTTTAGTTCCTATATAGTCAATTGTTATATATGTTATGGAAAGATGAATAATGTCTAATGATGTGGTATGTTGAATGATATATATTGACTAATAATTCATCATTTGTTAACACTTGAGAAAGTTAAATTTTAAAGTGATGTCTAAAATTATATTCGAATTTTAAAATAATTATTTAAGTTAATAGTTATTCATATTTATTTTTGAAATTGTATTTTAGGACTCAAAGTCATTTTTTAAATATTTTTCGTCAACTAAGTGTCATCAGAAAACTAATATGGACTTATTTCTGACATGTTGATCATGTAACAGCTAGTTATTGTAGAGTAGAAAAATTTGTTATGGTAATTTGGTCCTTAAATCAAATTTAAAAATCTTAATTTTTAAATTTAAAGATCACTATCTGTAATTTTTCTATTCTCTTCTCTTCTCTTTGTAGCTATTTTGTATACATCTTTTCTATCTTCAAAGTCAGACAATTATGACTAGCACGAGCAATATAGTTGAAAGCTCAAACAACCCACACTCTAATGAAAGCGTTGCTAGGAGAATCACTAGAAATAGAGATTCGTATTTGCTAGATTGATATGGGTGCAGGTCATAACCGGTTCTGCGATGGTCAGGGACCGATATAACCCAGGGAGGCCCTTCTTCGATTACCCAAACTACAATATAAGTGGTTGTTCTTATTTGTTGTGTTTCTGGATATAAAGTTGGCTCATTCACTTCCAATCTTTGTTGAATTTGAATGTAGACCGTAAGTAAGAGATGGTGTGAACTATTTTTGTAGGCAAATAAAATTCGAGAAAAAGATGTGACAATCACTAATGGTAGAACTTGTTCTTTAATTGACAATAAAAAATAGAAGATAAAGATTGCTTAGAAGTTTGGAAGTCTGGAGTCTGAACTTAGAGTTCTAACAACGGGTGAAATTTTAGTATTTAGATATATGATGCTGATTAGTAGTTTTTTTTTTTTTTTTTTATGTTGGATAGACAATGGCCAATTATAACTTGTAAAAAACAAATGAGATGTGCATATACATATGTTATTCTTGTACTTGTTTCTATGTTTGAAACAAATGAAAATTGACACTATTTTTCAATACTCTTATTTGCATATTTTGGGATAAGAAAAAACAATATCAAATGTTAATCTATTATCAAAGTTATAATTCATCTTCATAATATAAAAAGACACAGCTAAAATATTGTTCACTAAGTATGTCAAAATTACCAAAATTAAGTCTTTATTCAAAACAATAGGATCCTAATTAAGAAAGTATTGAAATCAAATAGTCTAAAAAAAACAAATAGACAAAAACACCAATTGTTTTCTATACATAATAATTTAAGTCATCATTTTTTAGTTATGGATGGCTTAAATCCAGAAGTAAACACAAATTTCAAGAAGTTTACAAAAACATGTGTTCTTACATTTTTTTTCTAAATGTCTCTCTTTGGTGAATGAGATTTATTAGATCTTTTTGGGTTGGACCTATTAACAGACTTTTACAGTGGATTGAATCTTTATTTTTAATGGTGGGTTAGGTTTACTAACAGATTTTGCAGTGGGTTAAATTTTTAGTTTTGCTTGTGAGTTGGACTCACTAATAGGTTTTGCAAGGTGTTGGATCTTTGGTTTACATCCTGAACTAACTTTGTTACTAGGTTTTTTTGTGGGGATTGATTTTAAGGTGAAGCTAGTATCTTTTGAATTATTGAATTTGGGGTGGAGCCAGTTGAATTGGATTTGGATTTGGCTTTGTTGTGAAAATTAGTTTTAGAATGAAACTACTCAAATTTGAGTTGGGATTAGGGAATTTCGAATTTGCTCTTTACACTGGATAATCTTCTAAGATCATTAACAGCTTTCTTTTAGATACTGGTTCTTCCTCTTCATTAAAAATAAGTTTATAGACTCCATACGTATAGTACACATGGACAACTCCCTTTTTTTTTACCATGAAAACACATCTCTATGAGCTTTTTATCATGTGTGATAGTTCGAATACCACTCTTCAAAGACCTATTAGAAGTCAACTATCAATATTGAGTCACCTTGTCGTACTCAATATGCTTGTGGTAGTCTCGAACTGCTCTACGTCAAGTTCAGACAATTCAAAAATTTGTTATTTGTCCACCAATATAAGACACACTTCCATCCTACATTGTGTTAAATGACCCTCCATGATGATATATGATGGTAACGAGATGATGATCTATTTACAAATTGAACAAAAATAAATAATCAAACTCAATATTTTCAACATTATTAAACTCACAAGCAAAATATAAACTCTTGTATTCAATCGTAAATGCATTCAATCCAACCACATTACTGCTAACACATTAAACTCAAACTAAAAGAATGTTAGACATCAATTAACCATAACAAACAATCCTTAATAAAAGAAAAAACAATTTTAACTTAGTCACAAAAAAAAAAAAGACTTCCCATTAAATCCAATCACAAATCACAAAAGAGCAATATACCAACCCACAAAATAAACCACAAATAATCCTATTTAACTACAAAAAAAATTAACAATATTAACAAAAAATAGAGCATCTCCTATCAGTTTTATGGCTGTTTTCTTTTTTTGTTTTTGCTAATCTCTGTTAGGAGTTTTTTTCTCTGACACACCTTGTCAATATTGACGACAACGTAATCGACCATGAAGATTTGTTGTTTTAGAAGGGAGTTGCTGCTGTGACAATACTCAACACAACCCCATTGAAAAATAATGAAAAGAAAAAAGATCTCTGTTTCTATTTTGAAAGAGAGAGAAAACATTAGATTAATATTTGAGAGAAGAATTAATATAATTTGTGGATCAAACGACGTCATTTGGTATAATTTAAGCACCAACTCGAATACTACGTCATTTAGAACTTGTCAGTGTGTTAGAGATGAGTGTATATCAGGTTTTCGATGGCGCCTAGTAAATATAAAATGTTTGAAGAACAACTCTGTGTTTCAAAATACAACTTCATGAATGAATATGATTAACTATTAATTTCAGGAAATACTTTAAGACTCGAGTGTATCTTCAGATCATCTTAACAACACATAACATTTAATAATAATAATAATAATAATAATAATAATAATAATAATTTATTATTTTAATTTATTAGTGAAGTTTAAAAGAAATTTGATTTGATCTTCTAAAATACTTGTCCGATTTTAATACTAAGATTACGTTAATTATTTTTTGCAATAATATTTTACAACTTTCATTTCTTTATATATATAAAAGATAGTGTATGTATATTTTATAGTTTGATTACGATGATTAAATAACTATTAATTATATCATTTCTCTGCCATGACTTACTTAATAGCTCAGTTACTTGTATAAATCTAGTTTACGAATAATTGAAAGGTATTATTACAATAATCATCTATATTAATTTGCATACAATTTAAAATAATTTAATATTTTATTGTTTTATTTTAAAACTATAAATAAATGTTTGTTACAAATAGGGGTGGCAACACTACCCGAACTCGCGGGTACCCACCCCGCCTCTACTCGTTCGGGACGGGTAATTACTCGCCCCCGCATCGGGACGGATTTTAACGGAGTGGGTTCTTGGGCGGGGCGGGGCGGAACGGGATCGGGTTTAGGTTAAACCCGCCTCTACCTGCTCCGGTATATATAATATATGTAACATATATAAAATAATTAGTAAAATGATTAATAATATTATATTATATATAAATTTTTACTTTAATTTATGTTATGTATGTAAATGGTGGTTATATAATTTTTAAAATTTTATTTTATTTGTTGGATTTAATAATTATAGGGACGGATAGGGGCGGGGCGGATACCCGCAGAAGTGGATTAGAATTTAACATTTTACTACCTGCGAGTAAGACGGGGCGGGGTCGAATAGAGCAAAAATCCGCCCCTACCCGCCCCGTTGCCACCCCTAATTACAAAGACCTATATTGCACAAGTATTGATATTTTTTTTTTAAATAGTATGCATGATTATCAATATGTAATTTTATCCATCTTCTCTTTATAGATATGGTTTTTAATCTATTTTTTTAGATTATTTTGAATAGGTACATAATTAATTTTTTTAAATTTTTAAATAATAAAAATTATAGTATTAATGTTTAATATATTTTTAAAATTAACTTGTGATCTTCTTAAAAATTATTTAAAATATTTATTGAAAAATTAAAAAGATAATATTTTATAATAATATTTTATTATTTTTTAAAATAATTATTTTTGTAATTAAAAAATTAAACACAAAATAATTTATATATAAATTATTTTTAATATAAAATGTTCAGATTTAAAAAAAATTAATTAAATTATTTATTCAAATTGAATTATTTTAATTTTTAAACGCTGTTATTTTCAAATTTTTTTAATAAGTTTTTTGAAGGCTGATATTTATATAAATTTTTAATCCAATTTTTATGCACCCTAAAAAAAAAAAAAACAAAAACCTCGAGCTTAAAAAAAATAAAAAAACCCAACGTTGAGGAGGAAGTAGGGTTTAACGAGCTGCAAAGACCCTTTAGTGGCTTCTTTGGGGTTTTCGCAGATTCAATTTTGTACAACTTCAACAACCCTAACAAGTAACAACACAGCCACCGCCGCCGCCACTACCACCACCAGCACCATCACCTATGACGGAACCGGAGCTCAACCATGCGGAGGACCAATCAAACAACAACAAGAAGCTCCGCAAAAGGAAAAGGCCTCGCAAAGCCCAACAAGAAGCTCGCAATTCCGCCGATGATGAAGACCAAGAACAAGAGCAGCACAACGACGCTAACAACACCGATGAAGTAGAAGAAGAAGAAAAAAGAGAAGAGAAAAATGTGATACCTGGCGTTGAATCTGGAATCATGAGTTCCGTTCCATTCGATTCTCTTGAACTCTCTGATCCCACTTCCAAGGCTATTATGGACATGGGTTTCAATCGAATGACTCAGGTACATATAATAACAATAATGATGATGATGGTGATGAATATATAAGATAAGATAAGAAATCAAAGTTATCGTACAGTTCTACTGAGTTTATGATCTTATAATTTTAGGTTCTGAGCTGAGCTTTTTCTATTAAAGTTTCGGTGAACTCTTGAGTTTGATTGCCTTGAATATCATGCTATAAATTGAATGTCTCAGTTACATATATACGCAATGAATGGATTGCAAGGCTTAGTGTTGTTAATATTGGTGCGTGACTTGAATCATTGAATGGATTGCAATGTGTAAAATGCAGATTCAAGCGAGAGCTATTCCTGAGCTTTTGAAAGGGAAAGATGTTCTTGGTGCCGCGAGGACTGGTTCTGGGAAAACCCTTGCATTTTTAATCCCGGCTGTGGAATTGTTGTACAATGCCGAGTTTAAACCTCGCAATGGAACCGCCGTTATTGTCATATGTCCAACTAGAGAGCTTGCAATTCAGGTATAAAAGTGTTGCTGCTAGCACTGATTATCTTGTTTTGGAATTAAAGGGTTATTTTCCTAAAACAAGTTGCCTTTTTTTTTTTGGAGACACATGCGGTGGCAAAGGAATTGCTCAAGTATCATTCACAAACTCTTGGATTAGTTATTGGGGGATCAGGTAGAAAACGAGAAGCTGATCGCATTATTTCTGGGGTAAATCTGTTGGTGGCCACACCTGGTCGCCTACTTGATCACCTTCAAAATACAAAGGGATTCATATACAAAAATTTGAAGGTAAATTGTTGATCTTCCGTAGAGCTGTTTCTCTGTTTTTACTTGTTATTTTTTTTTGGTGACTTCTGTTTTTACTTGTTATGATATGCAGCATTTGGTTTTTTATACCAATAAATAAGTGATGTTAATCATGCTATTATGGAACATTCATTTAGTTGATGTCCTTGCTGTGCAAGTTTTATGAGAAATCCTGCCTTGGGTCTTTTGTATCTATGAAAAGTTGAAAACTTCAAAAGTAGATGATGTAGGATTAAGTGAGAAATGTGGGATGAAATGGAAGATGGTGGAATTAAAAGTGGGAGATGAATGCTGAAGAAGATTTTTGAGGAAACAGTTATGAAGTTCCTTGAATCCCTGTCCGTAAATGATTTTTTTTTAAATGGTTTTCAATATAGCACAAAGCTTTGTCATTGTTCTGCATGTCAATGTCTGATATTATTCTCATGCCCCTAGTGTTGCTGCCTGCCCATTATGCATTCTAGGTTTATTTGTTGGTGATGAGGAAACAGATCAAGAACGCAAATAGGAAATAGGAAGGGAAGCACACTTTTTTTCCTTTAAGGCAGCACTAATTTCTTTACTAGCCCTTTTTGACAATCTGCTTCATGAATGTGAGGGATTCCTGATGTACTCTTTCAGCAGATCATAAGCGAGCCTGCTGGCCTTGCAATCATTCATCAACTTCAAGGATTTCTTTCTTTCCTTCTTTTCTTGTGATAAAACAAAACATAATATTAACAAGTAAAATGTATACATAGAGATTATACGACAGTATATCCTCAAAACCAAACAATGGGATAAACAAAGAGCAAAGCTCTCCATTTTCCATTTTGGATATTCTTGATTTCATTGCTTTTAACTGGCTCATATCTGGAATTTTACTTTTTATAAATTTTTTTTGGGAATTCTATATTATGTTAATCTGCTTATTCTGAGCACTTGCATGATTTGGCAGTGCCTCATTATTGATGAAGCTGACAGGATATTAGAAGCAAACTTTGAGGAGGAAATGAAGCAGATCATTAATATACTTCCAAAGGTATTCATTCCCCATCCAATTTAACAGGGTTATGAAAGTATATTCATGAAATTGCACAATTTACAGTTTCTTTCATTTTATACTGCCTAGTGAGTTCAATTTACTGCTAAACCTATAACATTCTGAAAATGCTGGTGTTGCTTTTCCATCATCAATTTGTAGTATTTTTTGTTCTTTTATTGGGGTAGTTTCCATGACCAACCTAATTAGGAAGTCCGTAAGAAGCCATCTAACATGGCAAGGGAGACAGGGTGAGGGATTGGTAAAGAGAGATAGGGATGGAGAGCATCTTCATAGATTGAACCTCCATACTGCTAGCTGCTTACATTTACATATTTGCAAGATTTTTTAGTCCCAAAAGCTTTCATTTTCTTTCTTCTGGTAAGTTAATAATTTGACCGTAACATGAGTGGTCTTGTAGCTAAGATGTTTTAGGTTTGGGACCAAGCTTTATTGGCTGAGAAGTAATATGTGATTGCCATATCTTCAGCTGATTCCCCCTTTTCTCCTGATGTTTATTATTTTAGCTATAAGTTTACATGTAGTTTATGGTTTTTACCTATTGTCTATGACTGTGGTTGATTAATCTTCTTCTTGTTTAACAGACTAGGCAAACAGCTTTGTTTTCAGCTACGCAAACAAAGAAGGTTGGTTCTCCATTACTCATCATGCTTCTTCCTCCGTAACAATGCCTTCTCTCAAACTTTTTCCTTTTCTCAGTTTTTTTTTTTTATAATACTAATTCCCCCCCCCCCCCCCCTTTCCCCTGGTAAGTTAATAATTAATAACACAAGGCATATTTGGAAGCTAGAACTCTGGAAAAGGGGAATATCCATGATTCTGATTCTCTCCCTGTTAAAATTACAGGTTAAGGATCTTGCCCGTATGTCATTTCAGACAACTCCTTCCAATATTGATGTAGATGATGGGAGAAAAAAGGTGTTGAATTTTCACTTTTTCCATGAACTTTTTGGTGGACACTTTGGTGATACCCTTTGTAAAGCTTTTTTTGGCGTTAACACAACATTGACAAGATCTTCATTGAATTAGGTCACAAATGAAGGATTGCAGCAAGGCTATGTTGTTGTTCCATGTGCTAAGCGTTTTGTTGTTCTATATTCATTCTTGAGGAGGCATCAATCGAAAAAAGTGATGGTCTTTTTCTCTTCATGCAACTCTGTCAAATTCCATGCAGATCTTCTCAAGTGTGCTGGATTGGATTGCTTAAATATTCATGGAAAACAAAAGCAGCATGCCCGAACAACTACATTCTTTAATTTCTGCAAAGCAGAAAAGGGGATATTGCTTTGTACTGATGTTGCTGCTCGTGGACTTGACATACCTGATGTGGTACATTATTTTGTCTTACTAGATTAAGGATACTTTTACTAATTAATTCCTATTTGACTATTTGTTTAGTCTGTTGAGGTACTTCCCAAAATATCTTCAGTTGATTTTGTTGGTCCCAATGGCCTATAAAGAAATATAGGAAGAAAACTACAGATTTTAAGCTTCCTTTTTCTCTTAAAAGATTAAAAGGGAGATTTGGGGGAGGATTAGAAAAGGGGGAACCTGTGCCTTGTGATACTTTAGGATAAGCCTAATATTATAGAGTTAAGAATGCTGGGTTGGATGACTAAAAATATGCATAAGCAGAAAGTTGGTAGAATTTTACCTTTAGGTTGTTTAGTCATGTGCAAGAGATGCATAGAGGCATAGAATCCCCGAGAATTGGGAGTAGATCAAATAAAGCATAGCCTAATAACTAGGGATACAGGGCGACCTATAAAAACTATGAGCAAAACCCTTGAGAAATATTTAGATTTTTATTGTTTTACAACAAACTCATTTTGTGACACAACGGCACAATGCTTAGTTATCTATATTTATTGGTAATTGGAAATGATTTCCCCCTCCTTTCCTGCTTTGTAGGACTGGATTGTGCAGTATGATCCACCTGATGAGCCAAAGGTGTTTCCTCGAGTTCATTGATTTTGAATATCTGATACTGTTTGTATCTTTTGTATACATTGATGAACAATTGTAACATGTTTTCCCATATTGAATCCAGGAATATATCCATAGGGTTGGTAGAACAGCTCGTGGGGAAGGTGCCAAAGGAAATGCTTTGCTTTTTCTGATTGAGGAAGAATTGCAATTTCTTCGCTATCTTAAGGTCAGTTTATTTATATAGGGGATAATATAGATAGCGTAGCGAGTCTTTTTTCAGTAAGTGGTTAGATCAAGAAACACAACAAAACCATGTGGATTGTGGAGTGATCAATCAGATTGTTGAACTCGAACATTATCTTCTTGCACTTGCATTATGCAAGGAAGTTTTAACGTAGGTATCTGATGAGTTATTCTTAGATTGTCCTGAATCGTTAAATATTATACTTGTACCAATTTCAGGCAGCGAAGATCCCTATGAAAGAGTATGTATTTGAACACAAGAAGCTTGCGAATATACAGTCTCAACTGGTATATTCTTGCACCCTCAAAATCTATTTAAAATTTGTGTAATGAGGTAATCAATTGCTGGTTATCTCACACATCATCTGGATTGTGCAGGAAAAGTTGGTTGCGGGGATCTATCATTTGAATGTTATGGCTAAAGACGCGTATAGGTCATTTATATTAGCATATAATGCCCACACCATGAAGGATATATTCAATGTTCACCGCCTTGATCTACAGGTAGTTCTTCATTTGCATGATGTCATTATTATGATTTTTGGAACATTGTGCATATTCATGAATATATATGGTGGTAACAAGTTACTGTATGGCTTTTGCGTAGGCCGTTGCTGCTTCGTTCTGTTTTTCAAACCCGCCGAAGGTGAATCTGAACTTAGACAGCAGTGCTTCAAAGCATAGGAGGAAAATACGCAAAGTGGAAGGAAGATTAAGCGATGGAAAGACAAAATAAGCTGCAACAATTTTTGAAGAATCACCAAGGAGGCAACCCTCAAAAAGTTTTGTTAGAAAAATGTTTTAATGGTTATTTTGATCTTTTCATTTTTTAATCCTATCAACAACTTTCAGTAGCAGCTCATGAGAAGGAATAGCTATATTGAACTTGAGCTATCATGATCCTTGTTGGCCCCTTATATATAAATTTGTATTTGCATCTACCATTTCACTAACAGTTCATCCTAAGAATGAAATTAATGTCAACTCTCAAAAGTTATCACTGGCGGTTTTATTTCTCATATTCTATTATTGTTTCTTCAGTCTCATCACTTGACTGCAGATGTTCTTGTGGTAAGAATGATTTTTTATTTATTTATTTTTATGATGTATTTTTGTGCATTATTAATAAACTTTTTCTAAGGCAGTATTACAAGAGTTTAATTTTAGATGTTTTTGGTTTGTGTTGTCTTGTCAATTGCCAATTTACTAATTCAAAATTAAACGATCGTTAAGAATACCAAATTACATGGTACACCCTTAACATCCATCTGAGTTAAAAGTACTCTTAAGACTGTGAAATTAAATCGGTAACAATGTTACTTTTTTTCGTTGATTAACATTATACGCAGTATAGAGGTCACAAAATAATTCTCTACAAAACATCTAGCCATGTTAATAGCTTTAGCTTAGCACTTGTTATGTGTGAAGATAAGGATCTCTTTAACTAGATCAATCATTAGTTGTGTTCCCTGAAGTTGGTTACTGCCAATAACTGTAAGATTAGAATCTTTTCCTTCTACAAATGATAGGCAAACTGTACCTTCGTCTACCCTTAACAACGTTTGGTCATTGTTCATGTTGAAGGACACAAAATTTTCACCTGCAACATTGCCATTTTCAAAGTGCAATGCAATTGAAGGATACACATTAAATGAATCATCCTTATAACAAAGTTCTAGGTCTTCATGCGCATGCTCCCTTGTAAGGTTGTGATCAACTTTTTGTATCTCTAACTTGAACACATTATATGCTTCACTAGGTAAATATGTTGCGATTGATCCTATATCCAAGATAACCCCACCATCATAATTAAGACCATAGCCCCAAACACTAGATTTCACATCTAGCATAAACCCATTAATGCTTATACCAACAAATTGCAAAAAGTAATAATTAGGGTACCCACTATTCTCTCTCAAAGGGACCATGATGATGGAATTGTTACCAAGGCCATGTTTATCTATTTGTGGTGCCCTATCATAAAATTCAAGTGTTGAGGCTGTTTGTGATCCAAAATTCACAAGGCAAAAAGAGAATGCCTTTGCATTGAGTTGGCTTTGCAAAGAAAGTGGGCCCCTTCCAAGGCCCAAAACACCTGATAATTGGGCCCTATATGGGCCCTCATAAGAATCACCACACCCCATTATGAATTCCTTCAATTCATTATTAGAACGCTCAAAATTTAATGTGTCAATTACCATAGTTCCAAAGGAGCTAGATTCCTTACCATAATTCACATTATACCTACATGTCCATGAGGTGCAATTTCCCAAAAGCTCCTTCATCCTTGGGTCCAAGCATGTCTCAGAGTAACAACCAAGTTCTCTAAAAGTACTTGATTCTTTGGTATTGAAGGGAGAGCGTTGCATTGGGTAACAATTGCTACAAGGGTCACATTGGGTCCAAGTGATTGGGCTCCCTAGGTCCATTTGAACAAACGCAATTTGAACTGGAGTTCCAATCCACAAGAATAGTGCATAGGAATCATCAATAGGGTATGTATCTACTATAGCACCCATTTGAGGCTTGAGCATTTTACTATGGTATAGTGGGATGCTAATTTTGGGAATTGGAGAGAGTTGTGGAGTAGAAGTAGAGGATGATATGGATAGAGGAATTCTCATTGTTAACAATAATACACACCAAAATTTTGAAATGATTTCCATTCTTTGCAACTAGTTAACTACCTTGTTGCAATTTCTTTTCTTTTGTAGTTGGTCACATGTTTTAAATATTTCGGTTTTAAATATGCAATAAGTGATTTTTAACTTATTTATTTTAACTATCTATCCCATCTTAATTGCATGAGAAATTAAAAAATATTTATTTGAGAACTAAAGTTATTTTATTTTGTATTCTTCAATTACTAATGAAATAATTAGATAATATTAAATGTGATAAATGTATAAGTATGGGTATTACATATATAAAGAATAGATATTAAATTAAATAAAATAATTTTGGGTTATTTTATTACTGATATTTTTTATACTTATTTTTTTGTATATTCTTTTTTAGATAGAGTATGAAAACTAAAATTTCACATTTCATCTAATAATAAAGCAAAATGAGTCGACATAGTAGAAAAATCAGTCTAATTTTGTTAGAATCTTCATGATTTGGTAACTCATTGAGTTGACATGGTTCACATGAAAAATTACAATGTTCATATATTAAGCAATTAAACACCATGCCATTCTCAATTCAAACCTACTTATGTTGTGTCATCCGGCATTTCGTCATATTTCCTAAGATATTTTTATATATGATTTTTCTTTTCAACTCTATTTAGTAATTTTTTAATACTTTGGAGTTGAAACATCCAAGAGCTATTCATAAATATATTTAAGAAACTTAACTATTAATAATCTGAGGGGGAAAAACTGTATGGTACACTAATTGTTACACTTTTAAAAAATGTTGTTTTATTCTGTGGCGGATTACGTATGATTTTGATCTTTAAAGTATAGTTCGAAAATTTTTTTCGTCTCTAATTTTGTTTGCATATAAAATTGTCTTTAAGATTTAAAATAAAGTTTTAAAATCATTCTTTTTACTTAAATATTAAAATTTTGGACTAAATTATACTTACAAAAAAAATTATAAAAAAAAAAAGGAGAAAAAGAGTGTTTCTATTTTGGCGAAAGAAAAAGGAAGAAAAAGAAAGAAGAAGAGAAGGAAAAAAAAGTTGTCCACAATTTATCTGTGCTATTGTTTCTGTCGTCACCTTCGTACGATTTTAGTCTTTAAAGTAAAGACGATTTTAAATCTAAGTTAAATTTTATGAATGATTTTGTATGCAAAAAAAATTAAAAACAACAAAAATTTTAACCCATATAACCATATCTTAAAAACCAAAATCGTATTTAACACCTTTTGTGGCCGTGGCGGATGTAATATAAATGTTGCTTTATTGTCCTTTGTAACAATCTTCAAATTATGCCGACACTAATCATTATTTTAAAATATAAGAATGGTGCATTAAACTTAAACCTCACAAAACATAAATAAGTGAAGGAGAGTTCTATCATGGTGAAAGAATATCAAGATCCTTAAAGAATGAGGATCTTTATGTAATTTTTTTCAATTTTAGGACTTATTTGATATTAAATCAATTTAGAATTAGAGTTTTTTTTTTTACTTGTTTACACATGTGGCACAACCACATCTCACTCCTTTAATTACCAAAATGACCATTCCACCCTATACACAAATAAATTTTTATTATATCTAATTTATTCTCTAATTTTTTTATTTTTTTGACAAATCCAATTGTAAATTAAAATTACATTACATAAGTGAATTATAATTAAAATAGTCCCTTTCATGTATTAGGGACACACAATTTTATAATTTAAATAGTATCTTTCATATAATAATGACACATAATTTATATTTAAACACTTGTCAAAAAAATTATATTGACATTTTATAAATTGAATAATCTATTACACTCTTTTTTATTCTTATCTATTCTATTTATATTTAAAATTAATTTTATTCTTATAATTAGACCCAAATCAAGTATATTTAATTGGATTTTTATATTAAAAATTATAAAATATTATTTTACTTTATTTTAAACGACTAAAAGATCTTATTACGTTTATCGATATTTAAAACATTATAATCTTAATTTAATTATTTTTATTTTTTAGTGTTTTTGTTTTATGTGTGTTTATTTTAATCTGATTATGAGAATCCTAAAATTTCAATATCATTACAAAAATAACAAGAGTTTTTTAAAACGATTAAAAGAATATTTTAGTACTCTAAATATGAACTACAAGAGTTTTTTATTTTTATTTTTAAATCATATTCAAATTTTTAATTTTAACACAATCAAATAATATGAATTAGTCCTAAGATGTTTTTTTAATTAACCTTCAAAGATAGTTTTGTTTTTTTGAACATCAATTATAAGGATATTTTAGTCTTTTTTAAAATTAATACTAAAAGTTTGTTTTCGTTTGAATTTAAAAAAAAAAATCTTAGTCATTTACAATAAACTAAAAGGATATTTTAGTCTTATTTAAAATTAAATTTAAATTTCTCATTTCTAATATGAGTAAACCATATGAAAAATTCTATAATAATTTTTCAGTCTTTTTAAAATCAAACTTAAAATATTATTTTGTTGTTTTAAAAATTAATTATAAAGATATTTTAGCTATTTTAAAATTTTAAATTTGTAATTTCTAATACAATTAATTAACCTTTATTCTAAATAGGTATTTTAGTCTTTTTAAGATTAATGCTAAAAAATTGTTTTAGTATTTTAAAAATCAACTATAGGGTGTTTTAATCTTTTAATATTGAATTAAAATTTATAATTGCTAATAAATAAACTAATATTAATTATTCTTATAAGGATATTCTAGTAATTTTAAAACTATTAGATAAAAGATATTTTGGTATTTTAAGTGTAGTGTTAAAAAAATATTTTAATTTTTTAAATAACTCTGGAGTTTTTAGATTTTAAAAATAAAAATCAAATTTTAATTTGTAATACAATAAAATAACTATAAAAATAAAATAGAATCAGTTCCTTTGTAATTAGTCCACTTTTAAGATCAAAGTTTATAAATTTATAACTTATTGTACGGATCTAATAAAAATTATTAAATTAGAATATTATCACGTAGTTTTTTAAGGTCCAGCTTCAAATTTTCCCACAATAGACAATTCCATAAGTGAAATAACACTAACGACAAAACGAAAGTAACAAAGAACATAGAATCAGGAACGTGCTCCGATTCCTGTCCTAAAGACACAACACTTGTTGACCACATATAAAAAAGAATGATACCAAATTGACCAAATTGATTTGTAATAATTTTTGTAGTGAATATTATTCTTAATGTCTTTTTTTGGATAAATTGGTCTTGGTTTTTTAGAATAATAGATAAATAAATTTTTAATAAAATAAAATAACTTCTTCATAGCAGGCAGAAGAGAAAATTTTGTTTTTTTTCCTAAACACTACTCCGTCCAATATAAAAGTTATTAGATTTTAGAAACTAATTTGAAGTATCACTATATCAAAAAAAAAAAAAATATTATTTGCACAAAAATTAATCATTATATATTTATATATAAATATATATTGTTTAATTTATTTTTTAATATTATTTTATATGAGTAATTGATTTTTAGTATACAATATAATTAAAAAAAAAACAATTGTTTTGACTTTAAATAGAAATTTGTAAGGTGACTCTAATGCCAATATATTTGAATTAAATTAATAAATAACTCAACTAGAAAGCTAGATTAAAAACTATGGATAAAATTTATTAAAAAAAAGAAATTATGTACAATTTGTCTTTACCTTTATTTTTATCCATGAGAGATATATGAAAATCAAATACATTTAATTAAGTGGTTTGTCATCAATTATATGATGTTGCTACTCTTCTGATTTTCAGTATATTAATATTTACATTACAATGTTATACAAGACAGAATGGCATACATTATTTAAATTAAAATGAAAGAA